>NC_136518.1:45129964-45294964 GCF_053919585.1 Euprymna scolopes
TATATATATATATATATATATATATATATAGGGAGAGGCAGGGAGAAAGAGAAAGACAGACACACACATACCCAAATGAGAGAGAAAGAGAAAGAGAGAGAGAGAGAGAGAGCGAGAGAGAGAGAGAGAGAGAGAGAGAGAGAGAGAGAGAGAGAGAGAGAGAGAGAGAGAGAAGGAGAGATCGTCCACATACGCACATAAATATATCTTTGTCTAATATATCTGTCAATCATGTAACGATTCGACATATCTGATGGAATAAACATTCGTATCTACCAAAATATATTTTATTGATTTATGTATAATTTTTATATCTATGCAAAAAATATCGGTCTATCAATCAGTCTTCACATCTCTCCGACCCATCCTCCTTCTATCTTTTTCTTTCTCTCTCTGTATGCGCGGGCACACACACACACACACACACACACACACACACACACACACACGCATATATATATATATATATATATATATATATAAGTATTTGTGTGTGTGTGTGTGTGTGTGTGTGTCGACGATAAGAGGAAAAAGGACACATTGCGGGTATTTAAAAAAAAACCCACATCTTTTTATTGTCATGAATGCGATGACATTTTGGATGGAATGCTGCGTTCTTACCGTGGATATATTCGCTCAAATCATTAGAGTCCCCCCAATAACCACCCTTATGTGTAGTTTCACTACACCCTCTCTCGCTCTCTCTTTCTTTCTCTCTCTCTCTCTCTCTCTCTCTCTCTCTCTCCTCTGTCTACACACCCCTCTTCATTTTTGGAGATCTAATCTCATTATTGACTTTGCTTAGCAATTTCTTTGCCGATCACCTCCAGGGCGAAACGTGTTCCCTCTGTCGAAAGACAAAAAAAAGAAAAGAAAAAAAAAAAAGAAAGGCACAATGGATACAGGAAGAAAATAAGAATAAAAAGGAGAATACAAAGAAGAAAAACACGAGAAAAAAAGAAAGGCTGGAAACATGTCCCCTCTGTCGAAAGACAAAAAAGAAAAGAAAGAAAGGGCGCAATAAATATAGAAATAAAAAGAAATAATAAAGAAGACAAAAAGACTGCAAAAAGACAAGCAGAAAAATGGCGATGAAAAGAAAGAAAATGACGTAGCATAGAAAATAGTAAAGAAAAAAGAAACAAGGAAAATAGAAAGAGAAAAATGAGAAAGTATAAAAGAAAAAAAAATTGAAAAGATAATTTTTTAAAGAAACTAAAATATAAAACATTAAAAGAAGAAAAAAATATGACGAAAAAGAAAAGGAAGTGACATTTCTGAATTTTTGAGTTGAGGATTGGTTATTCGTATTATTTGGATTCAGTGGACTACTGTTCACATCTCGATTGTCAATTTCACAACGTTTCGGTCGATGTAACCTCCGACTTTCTTCATGTGTATCTTGTCGAACTCAGGAATTCTGTCAAAGTCTGGAATTTGGAAATTTGGAAATTTCATCCAAATTTTCCCACGTTCGACAGAAATATTCCCGAGTTCGACAAGATACTCCTGAAGAAGGCCGAAGGTTACATCGACCTAAACTTTGTGAAAATCACACTCAAGCTGAGAATAGTAGTTTGATGAATCCAAATAATACGAAGAAAAAGAAGGTTGGTGAAGAGGTAGGACGAGAAAAAGGAATAAATAGAATAACTCAATAGAAGAAAAAAATGTCGAATAGAAAAAATAAAGAGGAGAGAAAAAGAAATTAGGAAAAAAAAGGAGACGAAAGAGAAAGTGAATGAAGATAGTGAAGTAGAAAGATAGTAAAGCAGAAGAATAACGAAGAAGAAAAAATGAGTGAAAAAAAGGGGAAAAAGAAAAAAAAATTGCGAAGAATAAGAAGAAATATAAAAAAAAAATGGCGAAATGGAAATAGAATAAAAAAAAATAATAAAAAGGGAATACTTATAATAGAAGGAAAAAAAACGAAGAGTAAGAAGAAGAAGAAGTAGAAGAAGAAGACGAATGAAAGATTAGTAAAAACATAAAAGAATAATAGAAAAAGAAAAGCAATAATAAAAGAAGAATAAAAAGAAAAGAAGAGAGAGTAGAAGGAAAAGTAATAATAGATAATGAAAAGTAATGGGCTAAATAAATAAATAAATAATAGTAAATAGGAAATAAAAAATAATGAGCAAAAATAAAATAAATAATAATAATAGAAGAAGAAGAAGAAGAAGAAGAAGAAGATTAATGATTTCAGGTTTCCTAGAAAGAAAAGGTTAGGGCTTCGAGATACCGAAGGGATTTTGTGCGAATGCGAAAATTCGGGGTCTGGGATTGTTAAGGACTCTGAAAGCACGGTTCCCGGTGGGCAGAGTGAGGTTAGGGTTAGGGTGCTGTGCTGGGGTTTATGGATTGAAAGGATCGGGACATGGCTGGGTTGTGGGCTTGTTTAGGAGAAAAAGGTAACTTGTTGCTGGAGAAGACTGAGTCATAGGCGATGGTGAGCTGATGTAGTTCTGGAATAATAATAAAAATAGGGAGCTGGTTAGGCGTGGTCAGGATGGTATAGTTGTGATGGTCGTGCTGCTGTCGCTGCTACTATTCCTGCGGACTGTGCGAAATAAGAGGGAATGATGGGGAAGAGAAATGTTATGATTGAATGTCGAGTACAAGAGAAGAGAGAGGAAAAGCCAAATCTTGTAAAAAATATCACGCACAAGCATGTTAGGGCACCTCGCTTCCGTGCATAAATTAACATGAACAAATAATGCAGGATATATAATAGACACACGCACACATGCACACACATACACACACATACACACACATATAAATAAATATATCTATATATTTATAAAAGTGAACGTGTCTGTGTGTCTGTGTGTCTGTCTGTGTGTCTGTGTACATTTCCCTACGCAATAACTGTCAATTTTAAGACTACAGAGTCGAAATTTGATATACAGGGTACTGAGATTTGGGAAAATCCATGTGATCGGTTTACGGCCAGAAATTTGGCTGTTAAGGGGTCAAAGTTCAACGATTTCACCTTTGAGAACTCTACGAAACTCCTCCGCCAATTTTGGGTCTAAACACTTGAAATTTTAGATATAGGTTCCTTGGACATGAATCCAACTTAATAACTGAATTTGACTCAAAACAATAAATGTTCATGGGGGCATAATAAGGGTCAATGTTTAAAAATATTTGACCTCTGTGGCTCTACCAAATTACTCAGACACTTTCTGGTCTAAACATTTGAAATTTTACATAAAGGGTGTTCAGAGATAGGGCAAGCTTTTTAATCGGTTTGGGTCGAAAATTTTTATTTACCAATATATAAATGTATGTATGTACGTATGTTTGCATGTCTGCCTAAAACTTTCGTTCGACCTTTCAGACGACAAATATCGAAAAATTGGTTAAAAACATTAATATCTTCACCTTCAACTGGGAACTTTTCTACAGGGCTGAAATGCTAGTATATATCTAAATAATATATATATATATATATATATATATAAATGAATATATATCTATAATATAAAGCTGAACGTCTGTGTGTATGTGTGCGCATGCGTGTGTGTGTGTGTGTCTGGTCACGAATAGGCTCATATATGGTTGACTATTTTGAAAAACTGATTACATATAATGATAGAAGGTGCATCGAGTATCAGAAATGGGTATGTTTGATCTGGTAGAACGGTGGTTCATAAAAATTGTGGGGTTTGCGTTCGCGCCTGGCCCCCAGTATGGAAATAAAAAATGAAAAAAAAAACAACGTTTACAAGTTTTTTTTTTATATAGATGTACATAATAATACTTTGATAAGTATATTTCAACTTAAATAGGGATGGTATAATAAAATTGTGGGGTCAGCGTTCGCGCCTGTTCTCCATGGACATATGGCACAAACTTTAACAAAGACTTTTCATATCTATTTGCGTAAGTATACTTTAATAATTATGTTTCAGTTTGAAGAAATATGGTATAATAAAATTATGGGGTGTTCGTTCGCGCCTGACCTTCATAGAATGTAAATATGTCACAAAGTTTAACAAGGGTTTTAAAAGGGGCAAGGGTACACAGTAACACCTTAACTTTAATCTTAATTCACATTAGCCTTTATTTATTTTTTTGAGTTGAATCATATTGTGACGAATAAATTCACCTCATAAATTCTTATTAAAGTGAAAGCCTCCCAAAAAGTCGGAACTTTAGACAATTCTCGACACAAATTTTGCATACCTCTGTTTTTCCTTCTCCACTTGCACGTGAAACTCTTTCGAAAATAGATAAATAGATAAATAATAAAAAATAAGAATGTTACTTGATATCGTGTCAAAAGAAGGAAAAAATCATTCTCACGTGATTACCTGTCTTTTTAAAAACATTTACATAACCTTTTTATTTTTATTTATATATATGTTTAAGCCTTTTTTACCAGTGTACTAGAAGGAATTCAGTTGATGACAACCCTTTCTGCGTGTTCTTTACATTACAATAGTACAACCCTTAATCCGACGGCGCAATACTACACCGTTCAATACTGTAAAACTGAAACTTGAAAAGGGCGCAATTTTCTTCTTATTCATATTTATATCGATTCTTTGCTTTAAAAAAAACTAAAGTAATTACGTGTTTACTTTTTTGATATCCTATTTTGCTGTTTCAGATTATTTTACTAAAGTAAGTAAAGCTTCATTATTTTTCCAAACTGTTTTTGTTTCTTTGTTTTTCGATATTTCGTCGATATTATTTAGTAAGAGTGTTTAGCAGAAACGCCAACAAACGACTACCCGAAAAAATAAATATACAAAAAATAAATGTTACCAGAATCAATAAAAGTTCAGTTCATATTTTTTTGTTTTGAAATAGTTTTTAATGCTCTTTACTTTAAATGATTTCAGCGAATCGAAATTAAAACGAAGTTTGAGGCGATAACTACTTAAATTAATTTTTACATAAACTACACATGCAATAATCGAATATTCCTTAAGCACAAAATAACGAAACACATTAAAATATTTTTATAAATATTCCTTACGTTGACGGAACTCTCTTAAATTGTTAACACAGAATGCTCAGGTGCCCCCCCTTCAAGTTGAAAACGGGGCTCTCCATTTCAAAGTCGCTGCCATTTTGATTTTTTTAAAAACCGGTTCGTGAATCAAAAAAAAAAAAAAAAAAAAAATTTTAAACTACTTAAAAATACAAACCAATGAACTTTTCTACCATAAAAGTAACTTTTATTGACTATGGTAACATTTATTTCTTTTATATTAATATTATTATATATATAACATTTTCTCTTTGTAAAGAAACATCATTTTGTTGGTCACTCTTGGCTACGAATGGAAACAAATTTGATATAAAAAATATATTTTCGCGAAAATTATTTTTACTTTCATCATTTTTGAGTATCAAAACCTTTCTCTTTACAACCCCCTCCTTTTCATAACCTATCATACTTTCATTAATCAAAGTCCATTTTCTGTATTGCTAGTACCCGCATTTCAGCCCGGCGTTGCCCGGGTGTTTGTATATATATGTTGAGCAAAAAAAAAAAAAAAAAAGAACAGTGGTAGTAGAAAGGCATGCTTTAACCCGGACCGGGAAGGACGAAAAAAAAAAAAAGGAGAAAAAAGTCTGACGTCTTTGTCGTTACGACGACCGCCAAACCGGAAGTGACGTAGGTTATAATTAAGTCTAGACAAACGAAAGGAGAGGATAACTCCCAGTGTAGAAAGTGCTCAGTTGAAAGTGAAGATATTAATGTTTTTAGCCAACAATTGTTCGGTATTTGTCGTCTGAATGTTCGAGCTTCAAAACGATACTGATATTGTAAAAATGCGTCGCTTTTGTCGAAAATTTTAGGCAGACATGCAAACATATATACATACATTTATATATTGGTAGCTCAAATTTTCGACCCAAACCGATTAAAAAGATTGCCCTATCTCTGAATACCCTTTATGTAACATTTCAAATGTTAAGACCAGAAAGTGTCTGAGTAATTTGGTAGACACCGCAGAGGTCAATTTTTAAAAACTTTGACCCCTATTATGACCCCTTAAAATTTACTGTTTTGGGCTCAAATTCAGTTATTAAGTTAGATCCATGTCCAAGGAATCTATATCTAAAATTTCAAGTGTTTAGACCCAAGATTCTCGGAGGAGTTTGGTAGAGTTCTGAAAGGTCAAATTGTCGAAATTTTACCACTTAATAGCCAAATTCCTGACCAAAAACGAATTACACAGATGCCCCCGAATCTCAGTTCCCTGTATATCAAATTTCGAGTCTGCAGACGTAAAATTGACAAAGTTATTGCGTAGGGAAATGTACACAGACACGTTCACTTTTATAGATAGATAGATAGATAGATAGATTAAACTAAAATATATACGTATGCATTAATATATATTGAAACAATTTTATGTTTACTGTAAGCTTTCTACGCAGATATTATACCGTGGTTGAATATATGCTTAAGTCCGAAATTGAATGAATCGAGACACATCCAAACCCCCACCACTAATTCCGTTCGCAACCAAATTTCAAACAGGTTATATAGGTGGATAGAACACCTCATTAGCTACATTTTGAAAAAACATTTCGAAAATTGGTTCAGTAGAAAAAAAGTTACAACAAACAAGGAGAGTAAGTACATAAGTGACTAACGCTTTTTTTTTATTTTGCATAACTTTTTTTTGTATATAAATATTTTTTACTGCGATTTTGCCAATGTGACATGTTAATGTAACGGTTAGAGTACCGGGGGTTGGTGGAAAGATTTTAGGTTCAATCCCGTGTATCGTTTTTTTTTTTATAATTAAAAAACCGAACTTTTTTTTAATAACTATTTTTTTTTTAACTCTCCTTATGATTGTATAGCAAAAAATGGTGAATTTATCGATTAAAAATATTAGTGAATTCTATGATATACATATTCTTCGAATGAACTCAAATTTTTCGTTATCACATTTGATGAAAAATGTAGTCCCATTTTGGCAATGCGTCTGACCAATGATGCTTTTGAACCCGCGACCAGCACTGCGATGTCACCAGCATCAGCCTGGGCATAAATATTCCTATTTTTAAACTCCTTTAAAAGAGGCTTCAGCATACAGTTCCATAGTAAAGGTGATAAAATCCCACTTTGGGGGTTTCATTTAACTACTTCCCTTTTAACATTTTCCCTCAGTAGTTCTACTTGAACTGTTCTGTGCCTCACCATATACTCAATCCATCGGATGAGTACTGGTGGCACATTGAGTTCTCGTAGCGACTTGAACATACTACTGAAGGGTATGTTGTCAAAAGCTCCAACGATATCTAAAAAGACACCGAATGCCATCTTCTTTTTTGTTAGTTTACGCTCTATACAGATCACAAATTCATGAACCGCAGTCTCGGTAGAGACCCTGGCTCAGAACTACTGTGATTGAATGATAAATATTGCATAAATGTGTGTTTGAGAGCTAATTTTTTTTGACAATCATTAATAAATATTATAAATTTATATATTAATACAATAGCAATGCCTGGAAAAATCATGGATTATATGAAAAAATGCGCGCATGAAAAGTAATATTCTTAAGATTTTATTAAACCTGGAAGAGTAAAGGACAAGAAATTCAACCTGGAAAAGTAAAGAACAAGATATTCTAGTAAAGTAAAAAATAATAATTTTTTAGACTTAAAATATTGCAGCTAAAAATAAAATTTGAATATTGATAAATATTTTATTTATTATTTGCATATGTTGTTGTTGTTTATTGTTGACTTAGAAAGAATTAAATGATCCTAATTATGATATAATAAAATTATTAATTTTTATGTAAATTATAAACTTATTAATTCCATCTACTAACTAACTAATGAATTAATTTTATTCAAACAATTTTCACTACATAAATATATGCAAATAATAGGGGGGAAATAAGTTCAATGCAGCGACTGACACCCTTTCTAACTCAACAATAAACAACAACATATGCAAATAATAAATAAAATATTTATCAATATTCAAATTTTATTTTTAGCTGCAATATTTTAAGTCTAAAAAATTATTATTTTTTACTTTACTAGAATATCTTGTTCTTTACTTTTCCAGGTTGAATTTCTTGTCCTTTACTTTTCCAGGTTTAATAAAATCTTAAGAATATTACTTTTCATGCGCGCATTTTTCCATATAATAAATCATGTAGAATATCTGCATGAATATAATTACACGTAATAGTTAACTAAAGATGATCACCCCATAAGAAAACTGAAAAAACTAATAGGTAATGAATTAAAATGAATGTTTAAAAGAATATTCAAATTAGCTAAATCTTTTGCTCGTGAATGCAATCCCACAACCCATATATAAGACAATTGTATTTTCTTTTTAAGTAAATAGAAAAGAGGGGTTTAATATGAATATCAATACGCACAAAAGAAAAACGAATTTATAGGAGTATATATATATATATATATATATATATATATATATATATATATAATGTGTGTGTGTATGTATATATATAAGTAAAAGGGTCTGCCTGTCTGTCTGTCTGTGTACATGTCCCTACACAATAACTCTGTCAATTTTCAATCTACAGATTCGAAATTTGATATACAGGGTATGGAGATTTGAGAATCCGTTTTCGGATGCACAGTTCTTATAATGCAGATGGAGGGAAGATGCATAATCTTCGAAGGATTACACAATGTTCATATTATATGATGATAGACAAAACACTTTTACCTTTCAATTGGTGTAATGACGATACGAAGACAAACAGTTACAAAATATTCATTGGACCGGTCGAATGATGATGACGTCAGGAATTCACATTTGAGATCAACATAGTTTAATCTTCTACCCTTCACTTCCAAAGGGACAGCTGACTACCGACTGCCAACTGACTGACTCTCCTGATCTTTGCTGTCTGACTAGCAGACTCAACTCTCTGAAATTCGAACCCATAGAACTATATGGAGAATCGTCCTTTTGCTATGACGTCAAAAGTGTGTTTCCCAAACGTGACCAATTCACGTGGCTATGCACGTTCGTCCAAAACATACTTCTGCAAAGAAAGAATCCTCTCCTTACCCATTTTTAACCCAACCTTTTTTTTAACAATGTATTTTTAATTTGTATTGTTCATTCTCTTTAGCTGACAATTTTAATATTCGGTTTTGTAAAAGAATGAACAATCAATTCCTTTTACGATATAAACAATATCTAACTATTTATAATAAAATTTAACAATAGACCTTTTTAACATTCCGATTTCTAACATTCTATTTCTTAACCTTGCTTACAAGGTTCGAGTCTCGGCTTATCCTAATCTCATTTTCACTTATCTGATGTTTTTCTTATTTACATGGAAAGGGACAGCCCTTTTGCCTATAACATCCCTATCCTTCACATTTAAAAAAAAATGTACGCATTTTTAAATTCTAGTACATTTTTTCTCTATATCCATGCAACTACTTAGCTAAGAAAGATCAGACCTCATAAAAAACTTCTTTAGTCAGCCCTTTTCCAACTGACTTCATAATTATTTGCTTTAGATCAGAATTTCTCTCTGGTCTTCCTGGCATTTCCTTTTTTTTTTTTTGGTGCAGGGTATACCTCCTATGGTTAAGGAATTTTAATTGTTCAATTCTTTTTATGAAAACTGAATTAAAATAAGGTCAGTTAGAGAAGAACGAACAATAGCAGATAAAAACATATTGAAAAATCAGTTCGGTCGAAAAATAGGTTAGTAAGAATTCTTTGTCTGCATAAATGGTTTAGAAATATGTGCGAACCATGCATGTTCAGGTCACGTGGGTCGATCACGTCTTTGGACACACGTATGACGTCATGGCAGAAATGAATTCTCAATATAGGAGCTAGAGTCAAAGATGAGTTGGACAGAGTTGAAGACGACGTAGGAGACAGAGCTGACATGGTCAGAGAAGGGACCCTTTAGAAGCGAAAGGGAAAGTTTTAAACATGTAGAAACGACTTTGAATTCCTGGATGTCATCATCATTTCGACCGGTCAAATGGAATAAAAGAACATCTCATATTTTTGTAACTGCCGTCTTCGTGTCGTCTCTCTACAACAAAGGTAATGTGTAATCATCTTTAATGAACTTTGTATAAGCCAACCTAAGTAATATGCCCCCTCTCAATCATAACTTATGACTGTCTCCTCTCATGTGTTAAAAGAGCTAATCATCCCCTCTTTCTGTCGCTAATCTATGTTATAAGGTCCTCAGAACTGTATAAATGTCTCTTCTCTCTCTTCTCTCTCCCTTCATCAGTATGAATGTCCCGAATTATCTCTAAATGTGTCCCCTATGCAACACAGATTCAAGAAGAACTGTGACGTGTATATATAGCAAACGCCAGTGGAACTTTCTGCCGCTTGCCTGTTTCCCACCTGACTACAACTTGGACGTCTTCAAATTCAACATAAACAAACTCCTAACAAACCGCCCCTTTCAGTAAGACACTCTATCTAACCACCCAATACTAATGATTAATACAATACTATCTAATTGATTACTGTACACGCAATAACCCTTATCCCTGAGTGGCCTTCGGGCCTTTATAAGTGGTGAACTTCATGTAAAAAAAAAAAAATATCCATTTCTGGTTAAATAAAAATTATTATTTTAAATGTTTGTAATTGTTCCGGAGTCGTTGCTATTTGCTGATGTTTTTTTTTCTCTTGTTCAGGAAAGGAGTTCCGGCTCATACTCTCGTCTTTGTCATGAATTTAGAGACCGGTCGATTCCACTTCTCTCGATAAACACACAAAAGTCAAATATCATGGCCCAATTATGCTCTAAAAAGAAACATTTATTTCGAACGTGCTCGTCTTATAAAAGAATCTACACTTGGTTTTATATGCTAGGCCTTTCTGCTTGCGCGATGATAGAACTTCTCAAATGCACTGTAATGCTAGATTGTATAAAAGTATTACAAAACCTACGTAAGAACATTCCCAGACACATACAGTAACTTAGTGTGAAAGTAAAAAAAAAAAAATCGCGGCCCAGTAGTTTCCGAGTTCATAGGAAACTCTATCTTTATCTCTCTCTCTCTCTCACGCACACACACGCACACAAAGTTCCTTTAATATAATAGTAGAGTAAATGATACCATAGAAAATGTTTCCAGTGTCTTTCACCTGTCTTAGTGGATGACGTAAACATTTTGTAAGTTTATCGCACCCGAATAAACAAAGAAAGAAACTAAAGCCACCGAGGTTTAATTCTATGTAGATAAGACGCCCCCGTCTCGTCTTAATCCACGGATTAAGATCTAAGTTTTCGAAATCATATTATTGATTTTGTTCGAAAGAATTTTTCTGACTTGATTCAATTTATGGCCGAATTGGCTTAACCCATTGCATTTCTGTTTTGCTTATGAAACTCTACTCATGTTTATTTTTAAACATTGTGAAATTTATGTGTGACGCATCAAGAATTTTGGTTCAGCTTAGGTCAAACACTCCGCTCAACTAATATTAATCAAATACCAGTCCATGACCTGGCAATCTGAAAAATAAACCGCACGACATCTCAACGAACAAACAAACAAAAACAAACAACAAATATCGCACCTAATCAGTTTCAGGCAAGATATGACTGATTTCCTTAAACTATGTCTCCAAATTATTAGTTAATTTTTATTTATTTATTCAGACTACTGTTCTTAAACTCAAGTGTTATTTTCACACACTTTCGACCGATGTAACCTCCAACCTTCCTCAAGTGCAACTCGTCGAACTCGGAAAATTTTATGTTGAACTCGGGAAATTTTATGTCGGACTCGGGAATCTGTACAGAGTTTCGTCCGTTACTCTTTATTTAATTCACGGAGGTTGTCTTGCTCTCCTTCCGCTAGCCATGACCGGGTAGAGGTTTTAAGTTATTTGTAACTGCATTCTTAGTATCGCCCATACTGAGGGTTGAACCTTCAATATTAATAAGATTGTCACCTAAGACTGCTTAATATTAAACGTATTCAATAACGACAATTTTCGTATGAATTTAAAGAGCGTTTATTCGATTTGATTTTTAGTCGGTAAAAATCCCTGCTAAGGGGTCAAAATTGAAAAGAAAACTTGAGACTTGGTAGGCGTAAGTCAACTTACGCATGCGCAAATGTACATTTATGCTTTAAAGTCTGCTAAATTGTCATATTTTCTTATTTATCTGATGATAGCAGAAACAATAATTACTAAAGCTGAAGTCCTAAATGTGTTTATTTCTATTCTAGCTGATGACACCTAGGTCATTTTTATAAACTTTTGAAATCACTACTATATATTAGGTACAATATAATAATCAATAAAGAATTGGCTTTCTAATAAAATTAAGAAATCTGTATGAATTAAAATATCATATTTAAGTGTATTTTGCGACCAGACAACGCCAGCCGGCCCGGTAGTACAATCTAAATTTGAGACCATGTTCTCTCCAGCTCGACAACGATCGCCGACCCGACCGCTCGGCAGATGCTGCAATCAAAGCCGATATGTGGGGGCAACCCCACATATACGAGGGTCGTGCAATAAGCAATGCCTCTGACCCACTTCCCATACTTCCGTTGCAGTAGAGCAACGAAACTTGGCACAGTTATTAGTCTTTCTCTACATAGGAACCACCCAGAGTTATGCATTTCTCCCGTGGTTTGATGCAGCTCTGGAGACCGTTTTTGTAGAACACCCCACGTTGATCCTTCAACCACGGCTAGGAAGAGGTGAAAGTCAGAAGGTGCGAGGTCAAGAGAGTAGGGAGGATGGGGAGAATTTCATAGCCACACGCCCGTGCTTTTGATCTGGCGACAGCGAGTTGTGGACCTGAGCGTTGTCCTGCAGGAGGAGAGTACCTTTGCTGATCTTGCCCCGCCTCTTGATTTTGATAGCTTCCCTTAATTTCCTCAAAAGTGAAGCATAATAGGCTCCTGTAATTGTGGTACCCTTTGCCAGGGAATCTGTCATCACAATCCGTGTTGGTTCCAAAAGACTGTGAGCATGACCTTGCCAGCGGAGGGCTGCACCCTTGCCTTCTTTAGAGGTGGTGAGTTCAAGTGCTTCAACTGCATTGACTGGGCTTTGGTCTCTGGATCATAGTGATGGACCCAGGTTTCATCTCGTGTAATCAGTCTTTTGAAAAACTTTGACTCATCTTCTTGGCACATCTCCAAATTCATCCTCAAGCACTCAACGCGTTCTCGCTTCTGGAATGGTGTGAGCAACCTGGGAATCCATCTGGCAGACACCTTATGCATATGCAAATGGTCATGAATGATAGTTACCACAGACCCTATACTAATCTTGACATCTTGGGCTATTTGGCGAATAGTAATGCGTTGATCTTCCAAAATGGCAGCCTCAACTTGACGAACAGATTCCTCATCAGTGGCAGAAGGGGGGGGGGCGACCAGGTCTGGGAGCTGTTTCCACAGACTTCCGGCCATGTTTGAATTTACGATACCAGCATTTTACAAGGTCATATGATGGGGTATTATCACCATAAGTTTCTTTCATTTCATCAAAAGTCTCCTGTGGTATGCGTCCTTTCAAATACAAAAACCGGATCACTGCTCGACATTCAACAGGCTCCATTTCACAGCTGACTCAGTTCAAACACCTGTAAAACAGAAACCACAATTAGTTCAGAGCTGTAATTTGTCATATAACCTGTAGAGATATAAATCATTGCACATGCAAAATTTCAGCTAGATCAGACAACTGGAAGTGGGTCAAGGGCATTACTTATTGCACGCCCCTCTTGTATATATATATATATATATATATATATATATATATATATATATATATATATATATATATATATATATGATGAGAATAATGGAAATAGTATTCCGACAAAATAAAGAAATAAAATGAAACAAACCGAGTTATGTGTTACTTTCTTCGACTTCCTCGTTGATGAACACATAACTCGGTTTGTTTCTTTTTTATTTCTCTCTCCCCCTCTCTCTCTACTCCCTTGTTGTTCTTCTTCTTGGTCTTCATCCCCCCCTCTCTCTCTGTATATATATATATATATATATATATATATATATATATATATATATATATATATATCTTCTATAATATAAAGCTGAATGTCTGTGTGTGTATGTGCGTGTGTGTGTGTCTGATCACGAATAGGCTCCTATATGGTTGACTATTTAAAAAAAACACTGAATGTATCGAGACACGGGAATGAGTATGTTTGATCTGGCAGAACAGTGGTTCATTAAAATTCGCGCCTGGTCCACAAAGTATGGAAATAAAAAATTCAAAAATTAAAAAAAAAAGTTTACAAGTTTTTCTGATATAGATGTACATAAGAATACTTTGATAAGTATGTTTTAACTTAAATAAAGATGGTATAATAAAATTGCGGGATCTGCGTTCGCGCCTGGCCTCCATAGAATGGAAATAGGCACAAAGTTTAATAAAGACTTTTCATATCTACCTGCGTAAGTATACTTTGATAATTATGTTTCTGTTTGAAGAAATATGGTATAATAAAATTATGGAGGGTTCGTTCGCACCTGAGCTCCATAGAATGGAAATATGTCACAAAGTTTAACAATGTTTTTTTAATATAGATCCACAGAATAGTGTGATAAGTGTTTCCGTGTGAACAGGTATGGTATAATAAATTATGGGGTTTATCTATTTTATTTTTACTTTCATCATATTTTGATTTGGTTTTGATACACCCACATTCAACCCAAATTTACAACCCTCCTTTTCATAACTTATATTTTCATAAATCAGAGTCAATTTCCTGTAGGCTGTTTGTGAATCCAGTCAACGACGGGTACTTTTGCTAGTATATATATATATATATATATATATATATATATATATATATATATATATGTGTATATATATATGTATATTATATATATATATATATATATATATATATATATATATATATAAGTGACTTTAATAGGCTCAGCCATTTCGAAACCTATGAGAAAGAAACTCACATTGTGTGTGAGTTTCTTCCTCATAGGTTCCGAAATGGCTGAGCCTATCTTTTGCAAATTCCGCACAAAGGTAACTGATATGTCTGCCAGTGTTCTTAATAGGTTTTGTAAAGAAATTTATCCGATAAGTATCGAAAATCATAAAAATACAATCTTAAAATACTCTTTTCTCTTAGAGTTAAACAGGAAAATTTTTACAGTGTAATATTTTACGTTAGATTAGCAAAGGAAATAGTCAGTGTTGCCAATTTAGCGGGTTTCCCGTCAGATCTGGAGATTTCATTTGCAATCTAGCAGGTAAAATTTTGATCTAGCGGCTATCGTTTTTTTTTCTAGAAAAACTTGATATATTTGACACCCAATTTAAGATAATTAGAATTAAAAAAAAAAGCTTGAAAATACTTTGGTCGCAATTATTTATTGACTATTTGTTTTCTTTTCCCCGTTTTTTTCCGGTTTACCATTTTTAATTTAATTATAAAATCGTTTTTTCAAAGTACATTTTATTGGGGGGGGGTAAGGGGGGGTCGTTCCAGCCTCTATGGTTGGTTGTTTTTGTTTTACGGCATATCAACCCTTTTCGGGTTATTTAATACCGAATCCAAAGATTTTGAAGAAACATTTTTTTAATAGAATATATTTGTTGTTTTCAAATCGGTTTCTATTAAACCCATAGTTGGGGTCCTAGCAGGTACTACCACTCCGGGTCAAAGTGGACCTGGGAGCAATGGCAATTAAATGGTGGCTCCACAGTCCCCAAACCCCGCAAGTTGGGGCCTCACCACTGGATATATTTTAAGGTCATATCCAGGACCCTCCAGCCTCTATAAATTAGAATACGATCTAAACAATCCCCTTAATTTAAAAGTATTTATTCACTTAGTAAATGTGTAGAAGGTGTAAATTATATATAAAAAAGCAACAATAGCAAAACACTTATACGAAACGCAGTAGAATTTTATTATCTATCGACATGTATGTTTTTAAGGTGCTAAAACTAATTCTTTTCTAATTTCTAAATAGGTTGTTCAAAGTAGGTTTTACACACTGAATTAAAAAAAAAGCAAACAAAAAACAAATGGCCGCTTATTGCTTAACGGGTGGAGTGGCTTAATTCCTGAAAGGTTGTAACACATGACTTATTCTACCACTAACCCTAAACCTAACCCTAAATCTTACCCTAACCCTAACCCCTAACCCTAACCCTAACCCTAACCACTAACCACAAACCCTAACCCTAAACCTTACCCTAACCCTAACCCTAAAACTAATCCTAACCCTAACCACTAATCCTAACTCTAACCCTAACCCTAACCACTAACCACTAACCCTAACCCTTACCCTAATCCTAATCCTAACCCTAATCCTAACCACTAATCCTAACCCTTACGACTAACCCTAACCCTAGATTCGAGTTGGACTCCCAAATTTAGAGTTAGTGGTAATCATAGTTTTTTTTTAATACAATTTTTCAAGAATGAAACCCCCAACAGTTAAGTGTCAAGCAACCAGATATTTGTTGTAAAGATAACTAAAAGAAATGAAATAAAAAACGTAAACACAATTTCAGCACGTATAAAAGATACTTGAATTTTACTGCGTTTGGTACGAGGTATTTTTAAAAAAAAATTATTATTGTTTATAATTTCCCGGATATTAACTCTTCTACACTTTAACAAAGCGCCAACATTCATCCTTTTACTCATTTTTTCTTACTTTTTCGACGTTTATTATTACATTAAATTGTCAGCATGAACCAATTGTTTTAAGACGTAGCATCTCTGTTAACACCTCAGCGAAGTGTATTAAGTTTATTTTTGAGCAAACATTAAAAACAGAAACAAAGTTTTCCATACGCGGAAAAAAAAAAAATTTGCCTTTCTACGATGGCAAAGTTAGACACAAGGTCAGTTTTTAATGTAGTGAAATCTCCGCTACCACAAAAAGAGGCATTTGGGATTGGGGAAACTATTTTAAATCCTCATTCTTGAAGGATTTCTCTCTTATTGACAGAAAAGATAATGTATGGTATCTGAACAGATACTATACTTTAACATTAGTTCAGATACCATACATTATCTTTTCTGTCAATAAGACCGAAAATAAAAAGATTGTAAAATTGGTAAATATTTTAATCGTATTTTTTTTCATTTTTTAAATATTCGAATCTGACAAAATTATACTCGATTGTGAATGATGGTGGCCAGGAAAAGTGCAGACGAATTTAATGTAAAGTAACACCCTTATTTCCAAAACTTTTTACCGGTTTAAGACTGTTAAGCATTCTTTCTATGGGGATAAATTCTGTATGTTTTGCTTTTAAAGGTGATTTCGTGCAGTTTTATGACATTGCGAGTCAGACTAAGGAGTAGGCAGACATTAAAGATTAGTTATCTCCCCATAAAAGTTTGAATGTCCTAGAAATGAAAGAATAATTTTAATAAACATTTATATGAAAAAATAAAAATACCCCCCACCACTTTAAATTCTAAAATGTTTTTCGGAATATTCACACGTAATCATCCGAAAAAGCAGAATCTCATTTTTTGAAGAGGGACAACTTAGGGTCTTTATCTACTTTTAAATATAGACATAATTTATTTTTTAAATTGAGAAAATACTTAATGTTTTCCCTTTGTATATATTATCAAAAATTTTCATCTTGTGTTATTTTTTCCATTCACACATTTGTGCCATTTTTGCCTCCCCTCCCCAATATCCCTTTCAGAATGGTTCTAAAATCTATCAATATAAATCACGTATAAATGTTGTCTCTGCATTTTGGGGATTTCTTTTTTAATTAGCAAATATTAATTTTCCTGATATTTGAGGAGAATTTATTCGGCAATATTAAATATTTAGATACGCCATTATTGGGATTTTTAGTCTGTGATACCTTCTTCAAAAAACATATAAAACTAGCTGATAAAATCTGAAAACCTAGGGAGCCAACTGCGTTAATATAATTCCAAAAATATATAGCGAGAAAACACGGAATATTTTGTATATCCATATTTTTTATGTAGGGTAGGAAGTTAAATATTGTGTTTTTTATTTTCGAGATTTTATTTTTTTCGAATTTGCGTTTTTTTTTTTTTTTAAATCTCAGAGGACAAAAGTTAAAAACCTAGCGATTTTCTGGAGGTTTCTTTTCCCTGATCTAGCGTTTATTTTATTTATCTATTTTTTTAAATCTAAGTTGGGAACACTAAAAATAATGACATCTCATTTTCGGAAATCGAAAAAATCCGAACATTAAAATAGTTTTTCTCTCTTATAAATAAATAAAAAAATATTTTTTTTTTACAGGGGAATATTTTACGTTACACCGGTGAAGTGAAATAATAAAATCTCAGAAAATCATTGCATCTTAAAAAACAAATGTATTGGCATCTGGCGATATAACTCAGTTATAAAGTATTCAACTACAGATCGAAGAATCCCTCGTTCAAGACCGATTCTACCTCACCATTTTATTTTAATTTTTTCTACTTATTGAGTTCAATTTACGACAACAGAAAAGATACTATATACAATACCCCCAAATTATTTCTTTGCTTGCATATCTTAAAACTAAACATTAATTAAAAGTGAATATCCGGGGCATTCATTGATAAGCCTAAATATCAGCTGACGTAATATTGTAAACAAACACTGACGGATAGTAATTGTCTGTATTTTTGAGGTGAGGTGTTTTCATTCATTGAGATTGTCGGACTGACTTCCTCATCTTGGTTGTTATAGTCACAACGTTTCGGCCGTTTTGCCCTCCTGCCTTCATCAGGCGTTTTCTATCGAACTGGGGAACCGTTTGTTAGGAGTCTCGAACCCAACCTTTTATTATTATTACAGGGGTACCAGAGAATCAACAACTATGTCCCAGGGCCTAGCTGGTGTCCGAACATGGTACCCCCGTAATAATAAAAGGTTGGGTTCGAGACTCCTAACAAACGGTTCCCCAGTTCGATACAAAACACCTGATGAAGGCAGGAGGACAAAACGGCCGAAACGTTGTGACTATAACAATCAAGATGAGGAAGTCAGTCCGACAATCTCAATAAATGAAAACACTGACGGAATTCGATGAACGACATTATCATTATCATTTTTTAAAATTTATTTTTCAAATTAGTCCAGCAGGCAAATTATTCCTCTTAATATATAATAATCGATAAAGGGTTGATTCTATAATTATACATACGCAATCTGCATAAATTAAAATATTAGGTTTAAGCGTATTGTACAACCGGGCAACGCCGAGCTACCAGATATATATATATATATATATATATATATATATATATATATATATATATCACATTGAATTTTAAAATCTTAATTGTGTGGCTAGAAAGCCAACTGCCTCAAGCCAGGATCGAAACCCGAACGCCCAAATTACAGTCACGGCTTCTCACCATTGTGATATACAGCTGCTGTGTGGGTAATGAATTAATGTTCAAATAACAGTCAAAGCTTATCAACATTACGCTATACGACTGCTACTGTATGCGTAATGAATTAGCGATGTTTTGACATCGTCCAAATGCCTCCGCTCGATTTGTTTACACAAAGCGCATCACTTAATACGCTAATGGCAGTTTGTATATCACTTCCAAATATGCTCAACTCAAGATATATATATATATATATATATATATATATATATATATATATATATATATATCCCACTTTTTGGCAATTCAAAATCTCAGCCACTATTGATCAGAATTTAACAAATGAAAATTCGTTAGAAATCTAATTACCTGACTTGTGTAGTGGGCTATGTGACATTTGCTCTTAAGGTCGCACATTATTGTTTAAACAAGTGGGGGATCACTTTTCTATATTGATTTAACGTAAAGAACGCCAATTTTATGGCTATAAAGTGGATGTTTATATTACGTAAAATTAAAATAAGAACGTTATCTCCAACTTTTTAAAATTATAATTTATTCATACCATTGAAATTACCCGTTTCCAGTGATTCTAACTGTTGTTTTTTTTCAGCATCCTCGAAAACTTATAATAGTGGTGATTTTAAATAGTTTTTGTGGGTGGAGAGATAGTGCTCTTTTTCAATATTTCAATCATAGTCATTTGCTTTCCTAGTTTTGCATATGAATTACAAAATGTCTGATATTCCCTAAAACTTCTAGCCTTGATGGAGAGAAGACTAAAACTTGCTGCAATGACTTTAAATGATCTGCAATAAGACCAAAAGGAGACTTGATTCCAAATATTTCTCATATGCTGTATTTCCCCTCTTTGATTTTCATACATAAAGTAAATTTCAAAGTGTGTAAGGCTTATTTGATACTGGAGATATTCATAATCGTTCCCTATTTCTAACAGAAGAGAGATATAAGATATGAGAAATATTTGGAATCAAGTCTCCCCTTGCTGGTATTTCAGATCATTTGAAACTATAGCAGAAGTTTTTGTCTTTTGTCTCCCCTCCATCAAGGTCAGAGGTTTTGAGTATATATATATATATATATATATATATATATATATATATATATATATATATAACTACTTCATTTACTCACATAAAATTAATATACGAAAGTATAGAGTTATGCGTAAACTTTAAGTATTTACTTCAAAAGTGCTCAATACGTAAGTAGAGCTAGTTAGTAATTTATAAAATATATATGGCGATTAAGCTACACTGAATATTCGGCGTTTCATCCACTCTAGGATTCATCAGGCTTATGCGCGGATTCTGTGGTTGTTTCTCATTTTATATGGTCCTCTTCTGTTGAGGATTTTAGTTAGCCAATCAGCTTTCTAGTATCCACCGCGCCCCTTCCTATCAGCCAATGGGCATGCATTTTATCGAACAAAGGATCTGTTTTAGAACTAGGTTAGTGGTTTTCCTTTTTTATATATATATAAATATACATATGTGTACATACATATATGCACATATATATACATATATATATACACACATATATGTGTGATCGTTTATGTATATTCATGTTTATTTTATTTATTTATTTGTTTATTTTCTATTGTTTTTAGTTTTAAAACTATTTTGTATCGCTATCCTAGAGTAAGTTTTATTTTGTGAACACAATTATTTGCTATTTCTCTTCTACAGTTTAATAGATTTTGTGGTTCTTTAAAGTACAGGATAGCAAATTTTTCATGAAGGCATAATTTACATGGGTCGTCTAAATGCCTACACGTGGTAGCTTGTCTTATTATTTTCCATTCGACTGCCGGCGAATGTCCGCTTTCTTTGAGTTCCCAGTATTTATTCGCCAGTGTTGTTTTTATACGCCATATATATATTTTATAAATTACTATATATATATATATATATATATATATATATATATATATATATATATATATATATATATATATATGTGTGTGTGTGTGTGTGTGTGTGTGTGTGTGTGTGATTCCTAATTTTTATTTCACTGTTTAAGTTAAGGATTCTTGTTAATTTTTGACTATTAGAAAATTGAATACCTTTTATAATTGTGAATTTTTCAGTGATAATTTGGCTTTTGTAAGGGAAAAGTCTGCGATATGGTGAACTTAATAAGTATTCCTAGGAATTTAAACTGCATTGGGTTTTATAAAATACCCGAAATTTATGTACCCCCTCCCCACATATATATATATATATAATTTTTTTTTTACACAAACATTAAGCATAATATGAATAAAAAGTAACAGAAGCTCCAGTTCCCCCCTTCCACGTCTCTACGAGTACCTTTCGTGTTAAAATGACCAAAATTGACACTTTTGTGCTTATTAAAAAAAAAAAAAATGATGCTTGGATCTGTATAAAACTTTCTGAAAAGTTGTAACTAACTGATTTCTATATAATTTTGTTTGTCTATACGTCGCGATAACTCTTGGGTGTGCCCCAGGGGCTCTTTTAGGGCTAATAAAAACACTCCATTTTTGGGATAATTTTACCATATGTGTCCAAAATTTTCTGCGTATGTCTATTTAGCAGTTTTGCATGGTACTGAACTCAAATTTAAATATGTTAAGGCCTTCGGGACTTTGGGGGCTAAATGCGGGGTGGGGGTGGGGGTGAGGGGCAAATGCTGAACTTAGTCATTTTTTATGCCTCGATCATTGTGCACGCTTCACTTGTTTATACAAAAATTATTGGTTAAATGTCTATATTGGTTCAGTTTTTTTTTTTCGAAATCCAACTGGCACATTCAAATGGAAATTTCGGCTTGTTTAGTCTGGATTTCGAAATCATGTATTCACATATTTTTTTTTTATTTTATTTTATTTTTTTACACAGTGATCACCACGTATCAAGGCCCGGAAGCCCCTCAGGGATAAGGGTTATTGCAAGTACATTACGTTAGTGTGGAGATTTGATGAAGTGTTTACTTAAGGGGGCGGTTCATTAGGAATTTGTTAACATTGGACTTGAAGACATCCAAGTTGTAGTCTGGTGGGAAGCAGGCAGACGGAACAGAGTTCCACAGGCGTGCAGTTCTAAGAAAGACGCTTTGTTCATGGAATCCGCGTTTTGATTTAGGCACAGATATAGAGTGGGGGAAATTTTTCACAGTGGATTCAGCTAGACGGGTGTTTTTCGTGAAAGATTGGCGAGGGGGGACCAGAGATTGGAGTTCAGACGAGCACCTGCCATGGAAATAACGATATACCAAGGATAGGTTCGCAACATCTCTTCTGTGGGAGAGAGGTTGCAGGGTGGAGAAAAGGGCATCCCCCACTAAGCCACGAAGTCTATTTTGTACTCTGTCAAGGCAGGATAGGCTGTTTTTAGCAGCTCCTGCCCAGATATGGCAACAGTATTCCATCCTTGGACGTACTTGGCTTTTATATAGATAGAGAATGGCATTAGTGAGATATCTTCTGGAGCGGTAGAAGGATCCCACCATCTTTCCAGCGACCTTGGCAACAGACTTGATGTAATAATATTGTTTGTATAAATACATGTATGTGTGTGCGTATGTATAATTATTAGTTTATTTGGTAGAAGACATCGAAAAACATCTAATATTTGTTATAACATGACTACGCTACTGCAATATTATATTTGTTTTAATGCTTTTGTAAGCATTCTATTTCTCTTATAAACCTAAATAATGCACATATCTATATATTTTTCGTATTATTTGACTACGATTAAAAGTAAACAAAAACAAAACATTCTTTTTATTTGAATTGACATATAGAAGAGAAAATTTGAAGAAACTCAACATTGACATGTCCTGGATATGACCTAAAACTATATCCGATGGTGAAGCCCCACCTTGCGGGTCTTGGGAGTGTGGAGCCACCCTTTAATTGCCATTGCTCCCAGGTCCACTCTGACCTGGAGTGGTAGTACCTGTTAGGGTCCCAAATATGGGTTAAATAGAATCTGACTTAAAAAAAAAATATACTCCATTAAAATCGTTCCTCAAAATAACTACATTCGGCATTAAATAACATGAAAAAGGTTGATATGCCGTAAAACAAAAACAATCAACCAACCAACATTGACAAGTACTCTAGCTAGTATATATATATATATATATATATATATATATATATATATATATATATATATATATATATGGTTTGCATACATGTGCACGTATAGTTCAAGGTGATTTATTGAGGCTTAATTTTGTTTAGATGAACACATTATTTGTTTAATACCCCCCACCCCTCTCTCTTTTTTATTAAGGTTTTCCATGTGATCTATGCGCATGGGCAGACTAACCTACTTTTGTTTTTGTTTTGTTTTACGTTTTGTGTCTTTCTTTGCCTTGAATTCCGATTCGCTTAAGATAAACACTAGACACGCATGCGCGGAAAGGCGTGTCGCCATTTTTTTTGGTCTTTTTTTTTTGTCTTTCAAAATATGTCTGTCTCCTACTAAATGCCTATGTCTTGCTGCGAATTCATTCATTTTTAAATGTTTTTTTTTTTTAAATTTTTTTAGTTTTATTATATCTGAAACTATTTTTCTACCGTTTCATTTAATCCTGTCTAGGCTATATATATATATATATATATATATATATATATATATATATATATATATATATATATATATATATATATATGTGTGTGTGTGTGTCTGTGTGTGCGTGTGTGTGTATATATATATCTGCTTTTTGTGTGTGTGTGTATTTGTATATATATGTGTGTGTCTGTATGTGTGTGCATTTTGTGTGTGAGTATTTTTATGTTTTTAAACACAAAATAATGTATTCTTAGGTATACACACACACACACACACACACACACATATATATATTTGCACGCATCTATATTATATAAATCAATATTTATATCTATGTATACATATATTTCTGTAATATTACATTTATATATATTTATATGTATGTGCATGAATATTTACATATATATATATATATTGTATGACTACTTAAATATTTCCATTTATAAGTATATATATTTACATAAGTATATATATATTTTATGAATATTTATATGTATATACACATATTCATGAAGACATATGTGCGTATATATTTGTATGTATACATCTATATATATTTGTATGCGTATATATATATCTGTATATATGTGTTTATATAATTGTATTTACATTTATATATTTTTGTATACATATATATATATATATATATATATATATATATATATATATATATATACTAATGCATATATATTTTTAATCCATATATTTATTCATGCGTGTATCTATGTATATATTTGTATATTTGTTTAGATATATATTTGTATATATTAATATATTGCATAAATGTATATAGGTATATTTATGTGTAAATTTGTATAAATATGCTCGAATATATGGCATATAGATACACACAATATACATAAAAACCCACACACACACACACATATATATATTTACATACATACATAAATATGTGCGTGTGTTTGTATTTATATCTTGTGCGTATATATATATGTGTATATATATATGACATATATACGTGCGTGTGTTTGTATGTATATCTTGTGCGTATATATATTATATATATACACACATGAATGCACATATATATATATATATATATATACATTCATATAGACATATTTATATATATATATATTTATATTTAGATTATATATATATATATATGTATATATATATATATATATATATATGGCTATTTATTTAGATATATATTTGTATATATAGATGTATTGCATAAATTTATATATGTATATTTATGTGTATATGTGTATACATATGCGCGTGTATATGTCATACATCCACATGCAATATACATAAACACGCACACACACACACACACATATATATATATTAATTATTTACATGATATTTTCTTGTTCTTTATTGTATTTTTTATTATTCACGACTATCGTGTTTTCACGTCTATTTAGTTTTAGAATATTGGAAAGTCAAACTCAGCAATTTTTCCAATATGTCACCCTGACCTTCTCCTAAATTCCGTCTCGTCTGTCTCTCCTTCTTCTCCCTTGTTGGGGTTTCTTTCTTCTTCTTTTTCATATTATTACAGAAACGTCCCTTGATATTAAATTCAATGACTTTCTTAAATCAGGACTTTTTTAAATTAAAAAAAAATTACTTGAGCAATAATGCAAGGTAAAGTTAAAACAGAAGACAAAATAATAAACAATTTATTATGTAATTCAATTTTTCTAAAAAATCCTCCCCCATTCCCGAATTTAATGAAAAACACAAGATTTGATACTATGAAAATACATCGATTTAATCTACGCATTTTGATATAAATAAATAAAAATAAATAAATGTGACGGACAGACAATTGCGATTTCATACTAAAACGTTACAGATTTAAAAATTCTATTTCAAACTTAAGTTTTACTGATTGACAAAATGCTATTTCATACTTAAGCATTATAGACTGAAAAAATGCTATTTTGTACTTTAAGAGTGCTAGGCAGAAAATTTTTGTTATTTCATACTTGAACCTTACAGACTTTCAAAATGCTATTTCATAATAAAACGGTACAGATTGACAACATGCTATTTCATAATTAAACATTACAGACTTACAAAATGCTATTTCATAATTAAACGTTACAGATTGACAACATGCTATTACATATTGAATATTGAAAAATGTTGTTTTATAATTAAACGTTACAGATTGACAAAATGCTATTTCGTGCTTAAACATTTCAAATTGACAACATGATATTTCAAACTTAAATGTTACAGATTGACAAAATTCTATTTCATAATTAACCGTTACAGATTGACAACACCCTATTTCATAATTAAACGTTACATATCGAAAAATGCTATTTTAAACGTAAACATTACATATTCAAAATGCTGTTTCATAATTTACAGTTAGATTGACAACATACTATTTCATACTTAAACGTTATAAATTGACAACACGCTATTTATGCTTAAAATTACATATAGAAAAATGCTGTTTCATAATTAAACGTTACAGATTGACAACATGATATTTTATGCTTAAACGTTACAGATTGACAACATGATATTTAATGCTTAAACGTGACAGGTTGACAACATAATATTTTATGCTTAAATGTACAGAATGACAACATTCTATTTCATAATTAAACGGTACAGATTGACAAAATTATATTTTATGCTTAAACGTTACAGATTAAGAATATGATATTTCATATTTAAATGTACAGAATGACAACATTCCATTTCATAAATAAACTTTACAGATTGACAACATGCTATTTCATACTTAAACGTTACATATTGAAAAATGCTATTTCATACTTAAACGTTACATATTGAAAAATGCTATTCCATACTTAAACATTACATATTGAAAAATGCTATTTCATACTTAAACGTTACATATTGAAAAATGCTATTTCATACTCAAACGTTACATATTGAAAAATGCTATTTCATACTTAAACATTACAGACTGACAAAATACTATTTCATAGTTTAGCGTTATAACATAACAAAATGATATTTTAGCTTAAGGCTAACATAATGATAAAAATTCTACTTAAAAATATGCGTGACACCATTTGAAACTTAAGCGCGACAAACATAAGAAAATACCATTTAAAACTTAGACTTGACAGCATACACAAAGTAACACTGTAAACTTAAGCGTGACTCACTGACGAAGTGCTGTTTTAAAATTAAGCATGACGAGCTGAGAAAATGCTATTAAAAATTAAACTTGACAGACTGAAGAAATAATATTTCAAAGTTAAGTATGACCCGCCCGTGAGATAATAATTCATAATTAAGTGTGACAGACTAATAAAATGTTATTTCAAAATTAAGCATGGCAGACCGACGGAAGCTTTTCAAAATTAAACATTAGAGACTAAAATGTCATTTGAAATATTAAGCGCTACAGACCAAAGAAATACCATTTCAAAATATACTTTGCATGATGATTAAAATTCTATTTCAAACTTAAGCGTAACAGACTAACGGAATAAAATTCCCAAACGATGTATGGTATAATATGTTTCATACACAGGTTCCGGTTAAATCACCGAAGTTCAACACCGTTGAACCTGGGCACATGTACATAGTAGTGATGGGACGATTCCAATATTATTCCCGATTCCGATACAATTCTAATTCCAATTCTTTATACATCTCTAGATATTTAACTATAGAGTTATTATTTCCCCCGATTTTTTTAAGAAACACATGTTCAACATGCAGATATTTTCCTAAACGTAAAATTCCACTCGTAGAGGGATGATCTATAAATTTAAGCTTTACTGGTATTTTAAAATCAATAAATATTTATTATTTTATTATTATTACCAGCAATGGAAGATTTTACTTTAAACAAAATCAAATAACAAAAAAAAAAAACAATCAAAAGAATCGTTTTGGCATCGGAAAATAGGCATCAATTTTTTTCGATCCCGATACCGATTCCGATATCCCCAAATTTGTTTTTTTTTCCGATTCCCGATTCCGATTAGTCGTCCCAACACTAGTACATATGTAACCATTTGGGAATATCAGGTGCTATATGTGCTCTCCTTGTATCTCGGCATTATTTCCGGTCGTTCTGGACTTCTCCACACCACTGAAATTAGGCAGCACCAATTTAGAAGAGGTGTGGTTAGTGGTATAGAGTAATCCTTGCTTCACACCCATGCAGCCACCCTATCCAAGGGATATCCAATGTCGTTCGAGACGGAATCGAGGCCATCGGATTGTGCCATTTTCATTTTATTTTTGTCGCATCAACGAAATACAATTTCAAACATGAGCTGAAAAGGAAAGAAAATTACTTAAAACTAGTTAACGCATCCTCTATATATTATGAATTCTGCTCAGTCTCGAGAGACAATGGATACTCCCTGAAGGGTGTCCATTCGTGTAATTGTGAAGCATGGTTTGCGCAATCCCTAACCACTCCACTTCTGCATCGGCACCGCCTGATTCCAATAGCTAAGAGAAGTCCAGAACGACTGGAAACAATGCTAACGCAAACGGAAAACACGTGCCGCATGTGGTATCACTAAATGGTCACTTATTTTCGTACTGACAAGGCTGAACGTCGTTTAACTTGCTCTATAAAACAGTAATACAATTGATACTCTTACGATGCGTCCACTTAATACGTCATTTCAAGTTTGAGTTGGATAGACCGGATAGAATTCTTGCGCGAATTGGTTAGAGACATGGTTAGACGTATCTAAAACGTAGTAGTAGATACTTCTTTTGTACTAATAGCTTACCGCTTATAAGAGCCTAAAAGCCACTCGAGGATAAGGGTCAGTTGGTTTGTCAGGTAGACGGCGAGACAACAACTCGAGGGTTCGCGACGATGGTCGAAGCTGGGCAAAATTTGCTTATTTAAGAGGGAGGCTCCACCAGATTTTATTAACATTCTAGATGACCATGTTGTAAAAAGCTGGAAAGCATCCCCGTAGCACCGTGTTCCGCAGACTGTAAGTTCTTAGAAACAAATTTGTCTCGTGGAAGTTCCTTTAGATTTGGGTATGCAGTGAAAGATAAATACGGCATAATCACGTTGACACACCGGTTCCTCTCAGATCACCGAAGTTAAGCAACGTTGAGCCTGGCAAATACTAAAATTAGTGACCATTTGAGAATACCAGGTGCTGTATGTGCTCTTCGCTTATCTCAGCTCTGTTTCAAGCCAGTCTTCGGCCTCTCCTTGCCACTGGACTCGATTCAGAAGAGGTGAGGTGAGAGTTGCGCACCCTTTGCCTCACAATTACACGCGCATCTACCCTTACATGGGGTGTTCATTGAAACTGAACGGATGCATCGCATACGGTGGATGAAAGAAAAAATTACAATGGTTATAGCTAGACGAGTTCTTGTTGTGAATGTTTTACATGGGGACCAGAAATTGGAGCTCAGTCGAGCACCTACAGTAAGGGAAGATTAGCAACTTATCTTATCTGAGAAAAAGACTGTGGAGAAGGTAAGGGGACGTCCAACTAGATTTCGAAGTTGATTTTGTACTCTGTAGAAAAGAGTGCGAGTTTGACAAACGAACCGACAGACCTAGCTTTTCATAGATATTCGAGGATGTAAGTGAGGCAATGAAAAATAATCCAATTCATCTGTCCTTTCCCTAGATAGACGGCCTGTATTTTAATCTGTTTTAATGTACTTAGTGGATTTTTTTTCATTTTCTCATTCGAAAAATGGTTTTATTACTTCACAAATAATGAAAGGAAATACCCCTTTTTTTTAAGAAAGATTAATAACTAATAATTATAAAATATTAAAAAAAGACGAAAAAATGAAAATAAATGAAAAAAAACCCAAAACAAAACAAGCATTAACAATTTTAGCTGACTCGACTAAATTGAAAATTTTTAATTCAATTAAAAACAATTATATGCCGTTGCAGCAGACGTCATTTTATATTTAACAATAGTCAGTGTCATAATATAATAATAAAAAAAACTGTCTATTCAGCGTTTTTTCTTTTTTTTTTTATTATATTTTATTTTTTGTCGGCATTGTCTACGCATGCGTATCAATAAAAGTACGTAGTCGCCATAATAGTTTCAAAGCGAATTCAATATGTCGTACGCATTTTCTACTTCCCATCTCTCTTTCTGATTTTTAATTAAACGACAAAAACGGTCAGGGGGGAAGGCATTTCCTTTAACCTTTCGGAACAAGAGCCTTACCATTACATCATTTCAAGACTTTAATTAAGCATAAAGAAGATGTCGTGCATTCAGCATTCTTATATATATATATATATATATATATATATATATATATATATATATATATATATATATATATATATATATATATATATATAAGCAATGCCTGCATTTTTCAAATATTTATAAACTTCTGATAAATTTCTTTCATGATCCTCATAGAAAAATGAATACGTCTAGTCAGTAGTTATATAAAAATAGCATACACGCTCGGCGAGGTGAACTGGTTTCCTACGAAGGAGAAAGTGTGACGGTAATATTAATTTACAAGCAGTAACCAGTCGCGTGTATATGAGCGGAGATGAAAACGCCGACGTCCTCCCAAATACTGGTCTTCTTATAAATATATATGAACAAACCGCCCGGAATTCCCGGTCGTAAAACACGCTTAAATATGATATTTTGTATTCATGCAGATTTCGTATTTAATATTATATTATATTGCACCCAGCATATAATAATAATTTAAAAAGTTTAAATAAAAATATGTCGTGCGTCACCACCGAGAATCGAAACCAAGACGTTTAGCTTACGATTTACTTTCTCCTTTGACGTTAATGCCTGAGCTATGAAGACATGTTTGCTGCAAGGCTAAAAATTAAAACATGATGATAGCTATTACGTTATGCATGCATATTTGCAATGCCGTCGTTCGACCTTCCCCTGGTAAATTTCATTTCTTTAATTTTCACACATTTGCACCAAGTTTCCCCGGTTAAAACCGAAATATAAAGATTCGCATAGGTTCGAATACACTTTATATTACGTTTCATATCTGTAGACCAAAAACTGACACAAGAGTTTGGTAGGCAAAATCTTTTAATCAAATATGTGTAGATATACATAAAAATATATATTGAAAGAGATATTTGTTTACTATAAGCTTTTTACGCAAATATTATGCAAGTATAAATCATGTAGAATATTTGCATAAATATAATTACACGCAATAGTTAACTAAAGATGATCATCTCATGTGAAAACCGAAAAAAACTAAAAGGGAATTAATTAAAATGAATGTTTACAACAATATGCACATTTGCTAGATCTTTTACTAGTGAATGCAATTCCACGACACATATATAACAAAGTTTATTTGAAGAATCCCCTCATTCTTTATAAAATACTTGCTATAAAGTGTTGATAATAAATTAGAGGTCTTTAGCAATAAAACATATAAAAAATGGTTTTAATATGAATATAAATACACAAAAAGCTAAAATTTATAGTATCTATCTATCTATCTATCTATCTATCTATCTATCTATCTATATATATATATATATATATAGATAGATATACACACCCATGTATATATATATATATATATATATATATATATATATATATATGTATATATATATATATTGTTTTGAAAAAAGAAAAACCGAATGAATTTATGAAATGATCAACGTTTCGTCCCTGTTACAGAGGACATCTTCAGGATATTAAAAGGAAAAATACAAAAGAAGAAAACGATCATAACGTCAACCATCGCTGGTATTCTTATTTTATTTTTATGTATATATATATATATATATATATATATATATATATATATATATATATATATATATATATATATATATATGCGTTTTATTTTTTATTACCGTATCTTTCTGTAAAGTTACATTATTGTTTCAGCTACCCAGCCGTTTTTTTGTCCGTCTGTAGCTTCCTCAGACTTTTACAGAAATGTTCGTTGTTATGGGATGAAAGAGTGAAAGAGTGAACAGGGGAGGGGTACGAGAAGAGCGCACCCCTCCCCTGTTCACTCTTTCACTCTTTCATCCCATAACAACGAACATTTCTGTAAAAGTCTGAGGAAGCAACAGACGGCCAAAAAACGGCCAATAAAAAAACGGCCGGGTAGCTGAAACAATAATGTAACTTAACAGGAAGATACGGTAATAAAAAAATAAAACGCATATTTGCTCTACAACAGTATTGAGCACTTTCTTCAGTTTTTATTAATTACCATTTCTACTAAATATATATATATATATATATATATATTTATATATATATATATATATATATATATATATAAGTTTGAACGGAAAAATAATTTTTTAAACGTGCTCAATACTTATGTCGAGCTTTTTTATGTAAAATTATACAAGCTTCAGAAAAACCCGACCCAGATTTATCTACGTTTCGACGGTGCAAATTGTCTTACCAGTGATACTTTCATAAATCAAAATTTGCTTCCAACAAACAAATTTCCATTTTTTATTGTTGTACAATGTTATTTAGAAAAATATAATAGTACACTTCGCTACAATAGATTAAAAAAATTCTTAGTCCAGCAGAAATTATCTGATACCATTAACCATTTTTTATGTCAACATTTATGCAAATGTAATTATTTAAGATTCAAATGGAATGCTCTGCATACATGATGCACCAAGGCATTTAAAATTCTCCAAAATATTTTTGTAATTATTCAGAATATTTAATAATTGTTAACTTATACATATCGTCAAATTTCACATAAATTCTGAATTTTCACACAGGGCTGCCATAAAACTAAATATAGCCTACATTACATGCCATAACGCCTAACAACCGTATTTCCAAAAGAAGGTATAGTGACCGGTTTAATTATTTAGGAATTAATTATGTACATAAAATATGTTAACATAACACACACACACACACACACACACACACACACACACACACACACACACACACACACATATATATATACACATCTACATATATATGCACATATACATACATATACACACATACACGCACACACGCATATATATATATATATATATATATATATATATATCCCCAAAAGGTCTTGATGAAGGGAAGAATAAAACATGCTGCTATGGTTTCAAGTTATTTGAAATAACAGCAAGGGTAGACGTAATTCCAAATATTTCTCATATATTATATCTCCCCTGTTTTGAAAATAGGAAACGATTATGAATATCTGCAATATCAAATAATCCTTATACACTGTGAAATTTACTTTATGCATGGAAACCAAAGAGAGGAGAAATAAGATATGAGAAATATTTGGAATCAAGTCTCCTATTGTTGTTATTTCAGATCATTTGAAACTATAGCAGCCGCGTTTTAGTCTCTCCTACATCAAGGGCTGATATTTGGGAGAAATATCGGATATTTTTGTAATTCATATGCAAAACTAGGAAAACAAATGACAATGATTGAAACATTGGTAAAAGTATAGTATCTTTCCGTCCTCCAAAAAATCGTTTAAGATTACCACTATTAAAGGTTTTCAAGGTTGCTGCAAACGAAAATATTAACGAAAAATATAAATCTTCAGAAAACGAGTAGTTCCCAATATATGAAAAGATTATAGTAAATAAAGGTAGGGAATGGCTTTTCTCTATTAATTAAACGTAAAATAGACACCACCTTTTTAGGAGGAAACGGCAGCTGCTATGCTTTGTAGTTGTGGTGTTTATTTGGTAATTGTGGCCTGGTAGTCTAACACAAAACTCACGTTAAAGTTATAATTTTAAAGGACTTTTTGAGAGTGTAAAGATAGTGCAACTTTACCGAAACATTTCAGTGCTGTAAAAGTTGCCAAAAATAGGCTTTGGATGATGGACGATCCTCTTAATGTATGACGTTAAGGGCAAATTTCACCTAGTTCATTACACAACTCAGGTCATTACCTTTCCAACAAGCTGTCATTTCTTAAATTCTGATCAATAGTCGCTGACATTTAGAACTTATAAAACTGCCTAAAAAGGTGGAATATATATATATATATATATATATGTATATATATATATATATATATATATATATATATATATATATATATATAATATACTCGTAGCCAAATTGAATATTGAAATGCTCCTATCTTTGGTTCTATGGAACGAAACTACATAAAACTATGCAGGCTTTTTAATGATATAAAATTATCATACTATTCTATGGCTAAAATTTTATGATAATTGTTAAAAAAAAGCCTGTATTCTGAAACCAATAAAATGTTCCCAAATTTGCCTACATTTGTATATATAGTGTACTTACAGGCATCTTCAGTTTTGCTGGTTCGGTTATCTGCCATGTGGCTTGCTAGGCCACTAATATATATACTAGCTGCATATACCCAGTGTTGCCAGGTTGAAACATATTGGCGGGCGAAGGGTTCGTCGTCATCGTCATCGTCGTCGTCGTCGTCGTCGTCGTCGTCGTCGTCGTCGTCGTCGTCGAGTATCATTGTTCCCAAGTCCAATACAAAAAAGAAGCAGAAGAGAAAGTTTTATGAGTTACATAAGGATTTTAGCAATTATGAGAACGGTGAGTCCTTTTGTGACTGGAAAAACCAATTCGGCCTCTGAATAGTCGAGGGCATTGATTACATTGCATTGCTGGGGGTGGTTGTGGGTGGTTGGCTCTTACGGCCCTTTCTTGCTGTTTGGTTATTATATTGACTCTTCTATTTTCTTCAAATTGTCTTATACTCATTTTGACTCTGTCCATCCATTCATGTCTGTTGTTTGATGAGGCTTCAAAGGTGTTTGGATCTATATTGGCCTCACCTAGTGATTCTTCAGCTGGCCTTTTGAATCTAAGTAGCGGACTGTCTCAGGATGGCTTTCCTGCATTTAGTTTACTTAAGAGCACTTGTTTCAGCAGTCTAGTGTCCTCCATATGAGCCACATGATCAGACCATCTCAGTCGGTGTTTGATATCAAGGTCTCGATGCTGGTGACGTTAGCTCTCTCGAGGACAGTTATGTTGGGCACATAATCGCCCCACTTAATCCGCATAATATTCCTAAGTTTTTTTCTGGTGGAACTGTTCCAGTTTTTTAAGGTATTTACTGTAGATTATCCAGGTCTCGCACGCATATAATACGGTGGAGACAACCATGGCGCTGTGTACCTTTGTCTGAGTGGTTAAATCCTTGTTTTTGAAGACCCTGGTAAACAGTCTTCCAAAAGCGGTGTGGCTTGCCTGTAGTCTGTTTACGATTTCTTTCGAGCAATAAACTTGCGTAGAAAGAATGGCACCACCATAGAATGAGTCAAGCACTTCCCATACCTGGGAGGGTTTAGTCACATAATATTTAAGATGCACCGAATATCCTAACTTCTTACGATTTTACTGAAAGTGAACCACATTAGATTTGTGGAAGCACAAAACACATTCATTTTCGTCTATGAAAATTATACGAGAAATAACGCTCATAGCTTAAAGTTTTAGTAAATAAACTTACTTCCGTTTTTAAACACAACTGGCGTCGACTAATTATAATTAAAAATAAATAAAAGTAAATATATACTAAATTAAAAATACATTAAATCAACTTTAAATAATATTTCTAAACAGAACAATTAGAACATTTCTATCGCAATAAAAAATCAATAATATGCAAATGGGGTTATGTCTTGAATGTAGATTTCTGTTTAATGAATAATAATATATATTTAAAGAAATCACGCTGAAATAAAAATGTGCAAACGTCCGTTTTCAGTACGAAAATGAATTTGTGAAACGGTGTGCCTTTTGTACATATTAACCAAATTGTGAACAAATAAACAGACAGGTGTATGAGTTTATTATAATATATATATATACAATTATAAATATCAATCATGATTCTATGTCTACAGACACCATTGTTTCGTGCTTTTGCAATGATCAGTGCAAGAAGTGATAATTACTGCTGGTTGAGAGATTCTAATCCAGTTACAAAATCACCTTCGACTCCAGTGCCTAGAGCGTTACCTTTTGGCCACACCAATTAAGAAGAAAATCAAGGGAAATTAAACCCCTACAAATGCCAAATGCAAGCAAAGCAATAAAGCAGTCAGAAAGTATTCTGTTCGTGAATGATTCATATCGCTAGTTGATTGCGTTATTTCCTAGGCAGGGTTCAACTTTAATAATCTTATAGGGGCTTATAATTATAAATATTAATACAGACATAGACACACGCGTGCGCATACATATATAGATATGGAGTAAATATCTGTTACGATAAGGCAAAATCATTTTCCATTGTTAGAAAGAGGCTGACGTATAAAAATCTGAGTAAACTCGTCACTCAGACTCAAGGGAACACTATCATTTATTTTCTTTAAACAATCACCAATGATAACTTGTGTGAAAACGCCTAGTGAGATAATAATAATAATAATAATAATAATAATAATAATAATAATAATAATAATAATAATAATAAATTCAAAAACAGAATATCTTCTCTTCTTCTCTCTATATAAATAAAATGAACTCATTTCTTCCCATAGGATTTTGACCTTAATAGGATTAAAATCAAGATATTTCATGCAAATATAATATGCACAAACGGCAGAACAATATCTGAGGTGTGTTATAGGCTTATTATTTCTCAAATTCCTCGATAATCTTAGATTTCTATACTTTTTCTGCTGAGAAGTCACGGCCAAAATCGGTTAAGATCAATGGAAGTGGTAAAATATTTTCTCTCTAATAAATTCCTCCTCCCCCTGCCACCACTTAACACCGTTTGGGGATCGTTCACAAGGAACAGTTGAGAAGAGAACACCGGTTTGGCTTCGTAGTTCTTTCATGTAAAGTTATTTAAAATCACTAAAATAAGCTGCAGTGCTTTGTGGCGTAGTGGTTAGCGTGCTGGACAATTCACATTATATTTTCACGTTCGCGCCGACCTACCGCAGTCGTTTTTTTTTTTTCTTAAACAACTGGAATGGACTTTTCTTGGTGGCCGAACTGTTAACGTTGCAGATGTTTTTTTTTCACACTTTATTTTCCTACTTTTACTCATGACTCCTTCCTACTTACCTACCATAACATTTTTTAAACCCCCCCGTCCCGGAAACAAACACTCGGGCAACGCCGGGTACCCCCGCTAGTGTATAATAAAAGTGTTTTTCAATTATATTATTGACGAATATAACTTTATATCCAGCAGTTGTTTACACAAATTCTTGATGCATATTTTCGGAAAATATAATTTTATAAGTGGGTCGCCACTTATCAAGGCTCAAAAGCAACTCCAGGATAAGAGTTAATGAGTGGTCAGTGAGACAACAGCGTTGTGATCGGCAGTGGTGGACATTGAGTACAATTTGATTATTTATTTAAGGGAAGATTTGAACAAACACTTGTTTACATTGGAATTGAAGATGACTAGATTGTAATCATCTGGAAAAAAAACCCGCGGTACAGAGTTACATGGGCAGGCAGTTCTAGTAAAGAAACTTTGTTCATAGAATGTGCATTTAGATTTAGACACAGATAGAGAGTGTGGGGGAAATTGTCGATAGTGGTTGCAGATAGACGGGTGTGTTTTTTTTTGGGAAGGGGATATGCGTTAGTTTCGTTCACTTCTAATGATATTAATATTTTCCTGGTTGACGTATTTTTATATAGTTTTTCAATAGCAAATGAGAGGATTTTTTACTCTCATATTTAGTTATACTCACACTACCCTCTCTTACATCGGGAAAATCATCTTTATAGGACAAATATTTCGTCGCAGCACTATTATTATTTCATATGTGTTGTGATTATTTGTTAATGACTATATTTTTAGCCTAAATACGAACGCCCTCTGCAGGTATACTATCTTATACTTTTAATGCATTTTGGTTGGATATTCCAGATATTAATGTATTTATTTCAATCTGGAGAGGACAGGCAGCCTATTTTTTGACAGCCAAGAGAGAGCATAGACGTTGAGAATTGGTGTTGGGAATTACGGTTTAAGTTAAAAGGAATTCATACAAATTTCGACGTTGGTTAGAAGGAGTTCAATTTTTTTTTTGCTTATAAGATACTAGTGCGGGTACACGGCGTTGCCCGGGTGTGGTGAGGTGTGTGTGTGTAGGCGTTAAATGAAAACAAACTGGAAAATAAAGAATAAGCAAACGGTGTTAAATATTATAAAAAGAAAACAGCCAACGTGATCCAAAATAAAGATTAAGCGAACGATGTTAAAACTTCTTTTTAAAAATTAAGAAAAACAAAACACAACAAAGCAAAAAAAAAAAAAAACAGCGAACCTGATGGAAAAATAAAAAAACGAACGAAAAAATGGCACAAATAACTCTGCTTCAATATTAAAACTGTAAAAATCGAAAAATAATTATATCTGACATCTAATTCAAGAAGAACGTTTTTGCACATGCATGTATAGCTAAATAGTCACAAAGGAAGTTTTTTTTGTAACACTTCCTGTAGAAAAGTGCCCAGCTGAGGTTGAAGGAATTAATATTTTAGCCTTTTTTTTCGATATTCGTCGTTCGAAGGGTAGAGCTTCAAAATGATATGGATCTCGTGAAAATCCGTCGCCTCTATCAGCAGTTTTAGGCACACATACAAACATACGTACATATATATTATTTAATTGGAATCCATTATTGAGATGAGTATTATTTATTAATTATTTATTATTAGTATTATTTATTGATTATATATTATTAGTATTATTTATTAATTAATTTATTATTAGTATTATTTATTAATTATTTGTTATTAGTATTATTTATTAATTATTTATTATTAGTATTATTTATTAATTATTTATTATTAGTATTATTTATTAATTATTTATTATTATTATTATTTATTAATTATATATTATTATTATTATTTATTAATTATTTGTTATTAGTATTATTTATTAATTATTTATTATGAGTATTATTTATTAATTATTTATTATTAGTATTATTTATTAATTATTTATTATTAGTATTATTTATTAATTATTTATTATTATTATTATTATTATTATTATTTATTAATTATATATTATTAGTATTATTTATTAATTATTTGTTATTAGTATTATTTATTAATTATTTATTATGAGTATTATTTATTAATTATTTATTATTAGTATTATTTATTAATTATTTATTATTAGTATTATTTATTAATTATTTATTATTAGTATTATTTATTAATTATTTATTATTTATTATTAGTATTATTTATTAATTACTTGTTATTAGTATTATTTATTAATTTTTTATTATTAGTACTGTTCATTAATTATTTATTGTTAGTATTATTTATTAATTATATATTATTAGTATTATTTATTAATTATTTACTATTAGTATTATTTATTACTTATTTATTATTAGTATTATTTATTAATTATTTATTATTAGTATTATTTATTAAGTATTTATTATTAGTATTATTTATTAATAATTCATTATTAGTATTATTTATTAATGATTAATCATTATTATTATTTATTAATTATTTATTATTAGTATTATTTATTAATTATTTATATTAGTATTATTTATTAATTATTTATTATTAGTATTATTTATTCATTATTTATTATTAGTATTATTTATTAATTATATGCTATTTGTATTATTTATTAATGATTTATTATTCGTATTATTTATTAATTATTTATTATTAGTATTATTTATTAATTATTTATTAATAGTGTTATTTATTAATTATATATTATTAGTATTATTTATTAATTATTTATTATTAGTATTATTTATTAATTATTTATTATTAGTATTATTTATTAATTATATATTATTAGTATTATTTATTAATTATTTATTATTAGTATTATTTATTAATCATTTGTTATTAGTATTATTTATTAATTATTTGTTATTAGTATTATTTATTAATTTTTATTAGTAGTATTATTTATTAATTATTTATTATTACTATTATTTATTCATTATTTGTTATTAGTATTATTTATTAATTATTTATTATTAGTATTATTTATTTAATATTTGTTATTAGTATTATTTATTAATTATTTGTTATTAGTATTATTTATTAATTATTTGTTATTAATATTATTTATTATTAGTATTATTTATTAATTATTTATTATTAGTATTATTTATTAATTATTTATTATTAGTATTATTTATTATTAGTATTATTTATTAATTATTTATTATTAGTATTATTTATTAATTAGTTTTTATTAGTATTATTTATTAATTATTTATTATTAGTATCATTTATTAATTATTTATTATTAGTATTATTTATTATTAGTATAATTTATTAATTATTTGTTATTAATATTATTTATTATTAGTATTATTTATTAATTATTTATTATTAGTATTATTTATTAATTATTTATTATTAGTATTATTTATTATTAGTATTATTTATTAATTATTTGTTATTAGTATTATTTATTAATTATTTATTATTAGTATTATTTATTAATTATTTGTTGTTAGTATAATTTATTAAATATTTGCTATTAGTATTATTTATTAATTATTTATTATTAGTATCATTTATTAATTATTTATTATTAGTATTATTTATTAACTATTTATTATTAGTATTATTTATTAATTATTTATTATTAGTATTATTTATTAATTATTTGTTATTAGTATTATTTATTAATTATTTGTTATTAGTATTATTTATTAATTATTTGTTATTAGTATCATTTATTAAATATTTGTTATTAGTATCATTTATTAAATATTTGCTATTAGTATTATTTATTAATTATTTATTATTAGTATTATTTATTAATTATTTAATATTAGTATAATTTATTAATTATTTATTATTAGTATTATTTATTAATTATTTATTATTAATATTATTTATTAATTATGTATTATTAGTATTATTTATTAATTTTTTAATATTAGTATCATTTATTAATTATTTGTTATTAGTATCATTTATTAAATATTTGCTATTAGTATTATTTATTAATTATTTATTATTAGTATTATTTATAAATTTTTATTATTAGTATTATTTATCAATTATTTATTATTAGTATTATTTATTTATTATTTATAATTAATATTATTTATTAATTATTTATTATAAATATTATTTATTAATTATTTATTATTACTATTATTTATTAATTATTTATTATTAATATTATTTATTAATTATTTGTTATTAGTATTATTTATTAATTATTTTTTATTAGTATTATTTATTAATTATTTATTATGAGTATTATTTATTAATTATTTATTATTAGTATTATTTATTAATTATTTATTATTAGTATTATTTATTTATTATTTATTATTAATATTATTTATTAATTATTTGTTATTAGTATTATTTTTTAATTATTTGTCATTAGTATTATTTATTAATTATTTGTTATTAGTATTATTTATTAATTATTTGTTATTAGTATTATTTATTAATTTTTATTAGTAGTATTATGTATTAATTATTTATTATTAGTATTATTTATTAATAGTATTATTTATTAATTATTTGTTATTAATATTATTTATTACTAGTATTATTTATTAATTATTTATTATTAGTATTATTTATTAATTATTTATTATTAGTATTATTTATTATTAGTATTATTTATTAATTATTTATTATTAGTATTATTTATTAATTATTTGTTATTAGTATTATTTATTAATTATTTATTATTAGTATTATTTATTAATTATTTATTATTAGTATTATTTATTAATTATTTATTATTAGTATTATTTATTAATTATTTATTATTAGTATTATTTATTAATTATTTATTATTAGTATTATTTATTAATTATTTATTATTAGTATTATTTATTAATTATTTGTTATTAGTATTATTAATTAATTATTTGTTATTAGTATTATTTATTGATTATTTATTATTAGTATTATTTATTAATTATTTATTATTAGTATTATTTATTAATTATTTATTATTAGTATCATTTATTAATTATTTATTATTAGTATCATTTATTAATTATTTGTTATTAGTATCATTTATGAAATATTTGCTATTAGTATTATTTATTAATTATATATTATTAGTATTATTTATTAATTTTTTATTATTAGTATTATTTATTAATTATTTATTATAAATATTATTTATTAATTATTTATTATTAGTATTATTTATTAATTATTTATCATTAGTATTATTTATTAATTATTTATTATTAATATTATTTATTAATTATTTGTTATTAGTATTATTTATTAATTATTTATTATTAGTATTATTTATTAATTATTTATTATGAGTATTATTTATTAATTATATATTATTAGTATTATTTATTAATTATTTATTATTAGTATTATTTATTAATCATTTGTTATTAGTATTATTTATTAATTATGTGTTATTAGTATTATTTATAAATTTTTATTATTAGTATTATATATTAATTATTTATTATTAGTATTATTTATTAATTATTTGTTATTAGTATTATGTATTAATTATTTATTATTAGTATTATTTATTAATTATTTATTAGTATTATTTATTAATTATTTGTTATTAGTATTATTTATTAATTATTTATTATTAATATTATTTATTAATTAATTTATTATTAGTATTATTTATTAATTATTTATTATTAGTATCATTTATTAATTATTTTTTATTAGTATCATTTATTAATTATTTGTTATTAGTATCATTTATGAAATATTTGCTATTAGTATTATTTATTAATTATATATTATTAGTATTATTTATTAATTTTTTATTATTAGTATTATTTATTAATTATTTATTATAAATATTATTTATTAATTATTTATTATTAGTATTATTTATTAATTATTTATTATTAGTATTATTTATTAATTATTTATTATTAATATTATTTATTAATTATTTGTTATTAGTATTATTTATTAATTATTTATTATTAGTATTATTTATTAATTATTTATTATGAGTATTATTTATTAATTATATATTATTAGTATTATTTATTAATTATTTATTATTAGTATTATTTATTAATCATTTGTTATTAGTATTATTTATTAATTATGTGTTATTAGTATTATTTATAAATTTTTATTATTAGTATTATATATTAATTATTTATTATTAGTATTATTTATTAATTATTTGTTATTAGTATTATGTATTAATTATTTATTATTAGTAGTATTTATTAATTATTTATTAGTATTATTTATTAATTATTTGTTATTAGTATTATGTATTAATTATTTATTATTAATATTATTTATTAATTAATTTATTATTAGTATTATTTATTAATTATTTATTATTAGTATTATTTATTAATTAATTTATTATTAGTATTATTTATTAATTATGTGTTATTAGTATTATTTATTAATTATTTATTATTAGTATTATTTATTATTAGTATTATTTATTAATTAATTTATTGCGGACTATTATCCTAATCTTTCTTAGATGTTGTTTCACGATGTTTCGGCCAACTATTCCTCTGGCCTTCGTCAGGTGGTAACCGCGATGGGATAGGAACTCTGAATCTCCTAACCGCATTCTCAGCAATTACTTCCATTCTTAGTTGTTTTTGTCTCACCACGATTTTGGCCAAGTAAGCCTCTGGCCGGGTTTGGGTTGCAGTGGATAGAGACGTGGAACCTCTAAGGTTGCAGGTGAGAATTGTCTGAAGACAACGGTTTCAATCCTACCCAAAGCTGGCCAAAGGCTTACTTGGCCAAGAAACGTGGTGAGACGACACCAACTAAGAATGGCAGTAATTGCTGAGAATGCAGTTAGGAGATTCTGAGTTCCTATCCCGTCACGGTTACCACCTGACGAAGGCCAGATAGTTAGCCGAAACGTCTTGAAACAACAACTAAGAAAGACGAGGGTAATAGTCCGCAATAAATTTATACATACATACATACATACATACATACATACATACATTTAAACAGATTTTTGCCCTTTATATTATAGATTCATTTTACTTTATTTTACATATAACTCTTATCTTCAAGTGGCATTGAAAAGCGGTGATTCCATATAACTGACCAGAATCAACATCCGCTTCATACAAAAGTTTGATGGACAATATGTCGTCGTATAGATTGAGAAAGCTGAGCGTATTTGTAAATTGTGCAAAACAAATGCGCCAGCATCACCTTGACGTTAACCGAAGGGACTTGCGTAGTGTATCAACAACTCGGTGTCGGAAGAGACCTGGCCGAAATTAAGCATAGCTGTTATACAGCATTTGGTACAGATCCTTTTGTTTCATGGCAACGGAGAGAACACGTGGAAATTATGAAGTCATATTAACAACGCGGATGCCTCGGGAGTACCATCAATTTTATCTAGATTGCAAAATAACAACTACAATAGAAAAAATAAAGTTAACGTGCATAAAGACGTTGATAAACAATTTTCAGTTGACAGAAGAAGAGACACATTTGTGTTCGAGATCTGTATAGAACGTTTTACTTTATTTTATTTATTATATGAAACCTATAGTAAGTACTGAATAACAATATAACGTTAATAAGAGGTTCAGGGGTTGGAGTCAGATGCACCGGGGTCTTTCTTTCTTTCATGGTTAATTTTGAAGAATATAAATTTGTTGAAGTTTGATTCAATTAATGTAACTTTACTTGCTTGCTCTTCCACCCAATTAAAGGGGTACAGCCATGGTCCCCACCCTACCACTATGAAAGGGTTAAACGTATAATTTAAACGGGGAGGGATGGGGTAGCTATGGTATAACAAAGATCGTCACTTTATGCAATTGTTATTTTAAAAAAACGTAAACGGAAGTTAGGTGTCTGGCAACGTATCCTGCGAAATCTTCCTTTCTTTGTCTTAAGTCGTTTACACTGAACTGAATCAGTGAGCGATTAAATTATATGGATATTGATAAAGTGTGCAATACCTTTTTCCCTTTTATTCATTAAAGAACTACCGATCCTGAAGACCCGAAAGCCACTCGAGCACATAGTGTAATGGTTTGTGTTACATTCCATAGTCGGATAGTTTCTGGAAAGAAACTTTGCGCATGGAAGCCTTGTCTACTTTTAGATACACAGAGAAAGAAAGGGAAATTGTTTACAATTGTTGTAGATAGACGAGTTCGCATGGTTTGTTTTACAGAAGGTTATAGATTGCAGCTCAGTCCAGCACCTATCATCAAAATTATGATAGAGTAGAGAAAGACTAGAAACCTCACTTCTGTGAGAAAAATGTTATTGGTAAGAAAAGAGGAGATCTATTAAACATTGCATCCGATTTTGAACAACAAACAGAGAGTTATCGGAAAGAAACTCTTCTCGTGGAAGCTGATTTAGTTCCAAATGTATAGAGGGAGACCTAAACTATCCCGTAGCAGGACGCGAGTTTGTTACTTGTGTCACTTCCCAGCGAGGCAGGTACGCCTTGTTATAGTAAGTGAGTTGTAATGTTACGGTCAGGGAATTAATAACACTGCATGTGAAACCAGTAACAACATTTTAAAACGCTTAACGTAATGCTACTTTATCATAAAAAGTTAATTCTGGCGTAACAGAATATAAATTATCAATATGAGAACTTACGCAAAGAAAATTAAATTATCAAATTGAGAACTAACGCGAGGAAAATTAAATTATCAAATTGAGAAATGATGCAAGGAAAATTCGCATGTTCGCTTTTGCACTAATAAAAAGTCACAAATTGTATTTTTCTATATAAATACATTTACATTTATGTAATATAGTTGGCATAAATCGTTTTAAATGGAGATGCTTTGCAATTCAAATAAGTACCAGGAACATTGATTAAAATACGGGGATAACGAGAGAAAATTCTACAAAGATTCATTTACTGCATTACTGAAATAAGTACCTTTGCATTACCGACCCATGATTTTACGAAGTTGCTTCGAATTTGTTTGGCAACCGACGAAAAACATCAAAAAAGGCCGGCTAAGCGTTCCTCATATTTTTTTTACGAATGCGCCGTTTGTTTTTAGATATTAATAATACGAAGCGATGAAGCTTACGTTTTTTTTTAAACTGGAAGAAATAAAAAGTTAATTTTAATTGCGCAGATTAAGGCTAGGGGTTAGCATAAGAGTTTTGGGGCTAGGGTTTGGGTTTGATTTGATACCGATTTGTAATTTTATTTATTTTATTTCCATATTTTTCCTGTTTATCATTATAATTCTCTCGTAGCCGTTTAACGTATCTGCCACTCCCGGTTAATCCCGTCAGCGGTTGGGCACACCCGCGAAACTTTGTGGAAACCGCGGGTCGGTAAATACAGAAGTACTCTGAAAAATCACAATAAAAGTATTTCCTATAGGTTTTTATAAATCAATGTATATCGATTAATACGGCATATAGTTGTAGTGGATCAGTAACCCATTGGATCCTGGCCTAATTAAGCAACAAATAGCTAAAAACGATAAGAGATTAGCAAAATTATTTGATAACGTAAGGTTGAACTATCAGTCGTGTCGTCATTTTAGGTATGTTGCTAGGGTTGATAGATCGGCCGAGCAGGGTTGGAAGGGTTGGAAGGGTTAAAATAGTTTTTATGATCAAAATGAGCATCAGGAACCTTATTTAATTAAATTATTAAGGATTTTTCAACATAATCATATATTTGGATTATTTGGATTAATCAGACCATTGTGTTCATTTAAAATGCTATTTTCACATATTTCGACTGATGAAACCTTGGACCTTCTTCGGGTGTATCTTATTGAACTCGGGAATCTTTAAAATAAGTTTTTATTACATTTTCACCCCAAACAAGACACATTGCCACTTTGATGTAGGGGGCTACTATAAGCGACATAAGCATCAGAGGTACTATGTAGGGAGTTGTGCAGCAAGATGTTGGTTCACGTTACACTTGAACTTATGCATGTCAGTACAGTTGAGGAAGCAGGGACCCGGAAGGGAATTCCAAAGTCTAGCGGTTCTGGGGAAGAAGCTACTGGAGTAGAAGGCTCTCTTACATCTAGGGATCTCTACTGTGAAGAGGTGGGATTTAGCTGCTTGTCGGGTTGGTCGGGGGTATTTACGTCGAGGGGGTACAAGTGCTTGCCAGAGGATTCACCATTAAAGTACTTGTAGAATAGGCAGAGGGATGTAACATTTCGTCGATGGGACAGAGGTTGAAGCTTTTGAACTCGGGAATCTTGTTGTTGAACGCGGGAATCTTGCTGTTGAACGCGGGGTCTGCACCTAGTTTCAAAAACAAAATACAAAACAAAACAAAAAACAAAAAATGAATAGATTGCAAATACATTCATTCTTTTTGCGGACTGTTATCCTCATCTTCATAGTTGTTGTTGTTTCACCACGTTTCGGCCAACTCATCCTCTGGCCTTCTTTAGGTGATTAACAAGCGACGGAATATGAATGATGAGTCTTGTAACTTATCCCCAGTAGTAAGTCGCCTGAAGAAGGCCATAGGATGAGTTTGCCGAAACGTGGTGAAACAGCAAGTATGAAAATGGTAATAATGTTCACAAGAAGAATAAAGGCACAAATTATGAAGCCTCACTTCAAAGGATTCCAAAGAATAAATCAATCAATAAATAAAGATAATACCTAGTGTGCTTCTTAGCCTTGGCGAGCTATCATCAAGACCCGAAAGCCACTCGAGGACAAAGGTTAATGGTTTGTGTAAGGGTGATGGTGAGACAAACACGTTAAGGATTGCAGACGGCGGTCGGATCTGGATAGAATTTGATTATCTGTGAAGACGGCGCAACAAACAATCCCTAACATTATGCTTGAAAACGACCGTGTTATATACTCAACTGGGAAGCAGCTTGAAGTAATGTGTTTCTGTAACAGAGCGCGGACGCCTCTGTGGCAAAAGCAGCAGCAACAGCAACTGTACGACAGCCAATGTTTGTAAATAACCGAACCGTGTGGAAGTGATGCCACAGCGAGGAAGAATGAAAGATAATCAATGAAAGATGTGGCCCGAAAAGAACAAGAATAGATGAGTTATGCACGTGACCCAAGAAGGACAGAGAAAGACGTATCCTAAACATGGCCGGAAAAGACAGAATACCATATGTCTGATACGGCAGAGCCTTGTTAGACACAGCGTAGTACGAGAAGACTTTTGAACAAGAGACAAGGCGTTATTCTAGAAGTACCTGTAAATAAATGTCTGCTGTTTCAACTGATAAAGTAAGTCGAATTATTTCCTAGTATATTTTCTTGTGACTGTCTGCATACAATATGTGGGTCCCTAGTGTTATATTCAATAGTCCAAAACAGTTGATTAAATTTCCATTTTCCGAAAGAGGAAGTTATACAGGGAATATCAAATTTACAAGCAGTCTCCAGGCGCATATATATCCTAGTCATGAGAAGCTGACACCAATTACGTAGGTCTTTGATAAGCTCCACGTCGATTAACGTTCGTGATCTAACGAGAAATAGGGTGTCAACGCGATTATGTCGTATATAAACGGGAGTCTTTGTTTAACAAACGGAGGTAGTTTACTCTTGTTCCGTCAGCCATGCCCTCCTTAAAATTTTATGTAAGGTGTAATTGTATTCTGAGTACATTAGGATTTCCTTCAACTTTCAAAAGACCTGTCGTCTACAACTGATTGTTACTTAACGCTTATATGAGTTGCGCTACAGGTCCTTGTAAGAGTTCGACATAAATATTCCCGAGGTTGACAAGACGCATCTGAAGAAGGTCGGACAATACGTCGGCCGAAATATTGTGATAATAACATCCATGATTAGAACAGTAGTCTAAATAATCAAAATAATACGGATATATTAATCAATACTAATCATCATTTCAAAAATTTCAAAGCAAACATGCGTACCTTGATATTTGATCCATGATAACACTATGTATAAGTACTTCATACTATTTCATATCATGTTTAAAATATCATTTTCGCGGTCCATAACTTGTATGTTTGAAATAAAATTTTCGTTGATCGCGTCTGCTTTGTTTCAAATATACGTTTCTACGATCTGACATGCCATTGTTAGAAATAAACTTTTTTGTTCTGCCACGTTTAAGTTAGAATTTGAATTTTCTTTAGTTAATCATGATTAACTGTACCTTTTCATTTTTGGGCTGTCCTGTTATGTTTTGACCAAAGTGTTATTTTGTCCGTCAAGTTTGAAACTCGTAGAGTGAAAGGACGCTTTATTATAATAGTCGGTTTTGTTTATTTAGCTATTCATGAATAACATGTGCACACAGCAAACGGCAGTTTTTTTTGCTTGATATATACAAAAACCATTTCGAATATTTTGATTTGTCCGCCATTGTTTGCGAGAATTCCGCCTCGTTTTGAATGAAAAAGAAATTGGGTCAGATTTGACAAACAACTCGTTGCATTGCTTGAAGAAAATCAATAACAAGGATTTATTTCTCTTTCTCGACTTCTCTCTCTCTCTCTCTCTCTCTCACTCTCTCTCACTCTCTCTCTTTCGGCTTTGTGACCGGGTTCGAATCTCTCGATCAATAGTAATTATCACTTCCTACACTGACGATTGTGGAAGCATGGAATACTATTTTCTGTAGTTATAAAAACATAATTATTAATATTTATATACAAAAATATTATAGCCAAACAGCTCCTTTAAGAAATTAAAGTTGAGCTCTATTTACGGAATTTAGAAAAAAAGTGGTCAATTTAGCGCAAATGAAACATTCCGATTTCCGGTCGTTAAATCCTCTAAGACAGTTTACTATGACTGTCCACCGACATGGAATTTATAAGCACTTAGTTTCCTTCAATTCGTGTGTTAATTGACAGTGGTCTTGGATTAAGATGCTAGCCTACGGAGCTAAGTGGGGCTTTGTAACTAGGTTCGAATCTCCCTACCATTTCCCACCTTGCAAATTGTAGGTATAAATATTATTGTTAATATTTATTTTATAAATATTATAGCAATATATATATATATATATACATATATATATATATATATATATATATATATATATATATATATATATATATATATATATATATATATTAGTGTTGGGACGATTAATCGAAATCGGGAATCGGAAAAATGGGAAAGTTTGGGTGTATCGAAATCGAAAAAACCGGTGCCTATTTTCCGATGTCAAAACGATTCTTTCAATTTTCTTTTTTTATTTGATTTTGTTTAAAGCAAAACCTTCCATTGCTGGTAATAATGATAAAATAATAAAAATTTATTGATCTTAAATTGCTAGTAAAGTAAAAATATAAAGATCATCCTCCACAAGTGTTTTTTGACGTTTAGGAAAATATGTGCATATTTAACATGTGTAAGGGGAAATAACAATCTTATATTTAAAAATGAGAGATTTATAAAGAATCGGAATCGGGATCGATAATTGTATCGGAATCGGGAATTTAGTACGGAATCGAATCGGAAAAAATATTGGAATTGTCCCATCACTAATATATATATATATATATATATATATATATATATATATATATATATATACAATAAAATAAAAAACTAAAAAAAAAAAACACTTATTAAGTGTTTCCTTTTCACATTAAATATGTTTTTAACTCTTTTTCAAAGTATTTTTTAACATTTTTTATTAACTATTTGCTCTTTATATATATATATATATATATATATATATATATATATATATATATATATATATACAAAACAAAATATATAAACAAAAGCTAAATGGAGGCCATCTAGAACATATGCTGTAGAACGGAGAAAAAAAGGCCAAAAACCATAATGTTTTGATGTGATGTTTTGAATATAATAAACTAGTTATGACCAAAGTTTCATTTCATCCAGACAAAACACTGAGAAACGGGGCCTAATTAGAGTTGGGGCCCATTTATTTAGGGTCACCCTATATATATATATATATATATATATATATATATATATAGTGGTTTTTGTTTTGATTTTTTAAACGATAGTAATGTTTATGACTCCGCCTCAGAGAACCGGTGTTTTTCTCAGAAAGTCGCCCTTTTTTATTTGGACGTATTATTTATTTATTTATTTATTATTATCGTAGATTACTGTTTTTAAAATAATATATATATATATATATATATATATATATATATATATATATATATATATAAATTTTAAGCAGATTGTAATGGTTCATGTTCTCACGAGACCTGTTGTAAAGAAAGTCGTATCAGAGCGTAGAAATATTATAAAAGCTTTCGTTGTATTTATAACACGTTTTTGTTTACATTATATGAATCTATATCTATCTATCTATCTATCTATCTATCTATCTGTCTATCTCTCTCTCTCTCTCTCTCTCTCTCTATATATATATATATATATATATATATATATATATACTATTAATAAAATTCTAAATGTTTATTTATTTATGTGTGTGTGTGTACATATACCAATAAAACTTTCGAACAGATGCACCGAATTGAAAAATTCTTTTTTTCTTTTCCTGAAAGATGTGAGTCCCTAGATTGTCCTTATCTATATATGGTTCGTAAGGAACAAAGCCGAGTCACACAACCCCCCCCCCCCGAAATAACGGTTTTTGGGCCGTTTGGTGACTTTGTCGAAAAAGTTAACTGCCAATCACAACAGAATTTAGCACTGTCATTCATACAGTCGCGATAACATTTTTCGGCATCCGGACAGGACTTGAATCAGTAATGGATAACGCTTCTGACTACAGATCAGAAGATTCCAGGTTCGAATCCTGGCAAGTTCGTAATAATTTTAACCATGATTTGATCTAACGTTTACTCATCATCCTTACCCCTAGTGCATTTTTGTTTTTTCAGTGATTTTGTTTTGTGCATATAAGAATTTCCCATACTCCGAGTTACTATATTGATAGTAAGACGATGTTGAGTGTACTTGATGTTGAGTGTACTCGATTTTGTGTTTGACTCGGCGTTGTGTGTTCTGACTCGGCACAGCCGCTAGTTAATAATAAATGTGATAATATTTGCTGTTGATAATTAGGGCTAGAACAACAGCATATTCTTTTCATTGTTTTGACTCTCAATTGTATATCCGTTAATATATATATATATATATATATCTTACTACTTAATTTACTCACATAAAATTAATATACGAAAGTATAGATTTATGCGTAAACTTTAAGTATTTACTTCAAAAGTGCTCAATACGTAGGTAGAGCTAGTTAGTAATTTATAAAATAAATATAAAAACAACACTAGCGAATAAATACTGGGAACTCAAAGAAAGCGGACATTCGCCGACAGTCGAATGGAAAATAATAAAACAAGCCACCACGTGTAGGGACCTAGACGACCCATGTAGATTATGCCTTCATGAAAAATTTGCTATCCTGTACTTTAAAGAACCCCAACATCTATTAAACTGTAGAAGAGAAATAGAAAATAACTGTGTTCACAAGATAAAATTTACTCTAGGATAGCGATACAAAATAGTTTTAAAACTAACAAAAACAATAGAAAATAAACAAATAAATAAATTAAATAAACATGAATATACATAAACGATCACACATGTATGTATGTACATATATATGTATATATATGTGCATATATGTATGTACGCATATATATATTTATATATAAACTAACAAAAAAACCACTAACCTAATTTTAAAACAGATCCTTTGTCCGATAAAATGCATTCCCATTGGCTGATAGGAAGGGCGCGGTGGATACTAGAAAGCTGATTTGCTAACTAAAATCTCAATAGAAGAGGAGCATATAAACAACCACAGAATTTGCGCATAAGCCTGAGGAGTCCTAGAGTGGATGAAACGCGGAATATTCAGTGTAGCTTAATCGTAATATAAATTACTATATATATATATATATATATATATATATATATATATATATATATATATATATGCTTTTATATAGAGTGATGTGGTTCTCAGTTGATTAACTGTGTCTAACTGTGTCAGATATACACTCAAGAGTCAAAACAATGAAAAGAATATGCTGTTGTCATAGCCCTACTGATAAAACAAGTGGCGGTGATTCTGATTGGCATTTGTTGCTAACAATTAAGATGGCTTCTTTTACAAAAATACGCCGAACAGTCAGGGAAACAGGAAGCAGAGAAGGAATTCCAAACAGTTCAAGAAAAGAAGCTGTTAGATTAGAATTTTTTCTTCCACTATAGTAGAGAACTGAGATTTTGCTGATTGTCGGGTCAATTAAGGTTACTTACGTTTGGGGGCACAACTGAAGTCGGAATGTCGGAGCACACTCTATTCAAGTACTTGTAAAACAAGCACACGGATACAATATGGCGGCAATGGAAGATAGGCTGAATCTTGTTAGACAACGTGTGCCCTATTAGATTGGAGGTTCTTTTGGAACTTTATTTAAGAGGACGAGACTTTGTATTTTATTTCCGTTTAGCTTTCTTTCTTCTTTCTTTCGTTATCCTCCTTCTTTCTTAATTTATCATCTTCTTTCTTTTTTTAAAATCTATTTTTCTTTTATGTTTATTTTACTTATTTTATTCTTTTTGTATAAATCATTATTTATCTATTATGTTTTAGATTTTTGTTGTATTCATCTGTAGAACTATGTTCTCACAAAAGGGACCACATGAAGGTTACTGATATTCCCAGTAAAAGTGGTGCTATAGAACCGATAAGGATCGAACATGGCACGACGAATCGGAAAACGCATCGGCATCTGCTTAACGATAGATATCTTTCAAGTTTTATCTAAAATACCTGTATTCGATATTAAATAATTCCCAAAGAGTTGATATGCCGTAGAAGAAAATATATCTGAACTTACTTTGAAGTTTTCAGTATTTTTTTCTTTTTCATTTTCTCTTTTCTTTCTTTATTAATTTATTCTTTCTTTCTTATTTTGGTTCCTTCTTTCTCCTCTCTCTCTTTCTCTTTTTCTTTTTATCATATTTTCTTTTTCTTTCTTTCCTTAACCTTCTAACGTTCTTTTTTCGTTTCTCTCTCTCTCTCTGCTATTATGTCTCTTTTTCTTTCTTTTTATTCATTATTACCTCTTCTCTTCTGTCCTTCTTTTTAATTCTTTCTTTTTCTTTCTATTTATCTTTCTTTCTTGGGTTCTTATTTTCTTTCTCTCTCTTCTTTTCGTATTTCTTTCGTTTGTTTTTATTCATTTCTATCCCTTCTTTCTATCTTTCTTTTTCCCTCGTTTTTTTCTTCTTTCTACTTTTTAAAATAGCTTTCTTTCTTTTTCTCTTTCTTGGTGACATCTTTTTTTCTTGTTTCCTATCTTTACTTTTCGTTCGTTTATTCATCTACTAGTATTTCAGCCCGCCTTGCCCGGGTGTTTGGATGTGTATGTTGAGCAAAAGAAAAAAAAGTCATTTTTTAAAACTTTGACCCCTATTATGACCCTTTAACATTCAATCAAGTTATTAAGTTAGATTCATGACCAAGGAACTTATATTTGAAATTTCAAGTGTTTAGACCCAAAATTGGCGTAGGAGTTTGGTAGAATTCTCAAAAGTCAAATCGTTGCACTTTGACCCGTTAACAGCCAAATTTCTGGCCGAAAACCAGTCAAATCGATTTTCCCAAATCTCAGTACCCTGTATATCAAATTTCGAGCCTGTAGACTGAAAATTGACAGAGTTATTGCGTAGGAGAAATGTACACACACCCAGACACACAGAAACGTTCACTTTTATAGATAGATAGATAGATAGATAGATGGATATATAGGTAGATAGATTAAACAAAAACATATATGTATACATAAATATAAATGGAAACAGTTTTGTGTTTACTGTAAACTTTTTATGCAAATATGCAAGTATACATCATGTAGAATATCAGCATGAATATAATTTCACGTAATAGTTAACTATAAATATGATTATTCCATAAGAAAACCGAAAAAAAACTAATAGGGAATTGATTAAAATGAATGTTTAAAAGATTATGCAAATTAGCTAGATCTTTTGCTAGTAGATGCAATTCCACGATCCATATATATAAGAAAATTGTATTTTCGTTTTTAAATAAATAGAAAAGAAGGGTTCAATATGAATATTAATGCACACAAAAGAAAAACGAATTTAAAGGAGTATAGATGCGTTACTTTCTCTCTCTTCCTCCCTTCCTTCTTTCATTCTTTTAAATCTTTTCCTGTCTTCCTTCCTTCATTTATTTTTCCTTTCCTGCTTCCTTCGTTTTGCTTTTATCCATCCATAAATTATTTATTTTTATTTCCATTTTTCTTTTCCTCTTTTTTCCCATCCCTCCGTTATTTATTTTCCGATGAAACAAACAAAAGAATCCAAAATCTCCCAAGATCATTTTTAATCTTCTCAAGGTTCAATGATCGCGGATTTGACATTTGATTTCCATCCTTGAACCGAATCAAAGAATTACCCTCCGTTGTCTCCCTTTCTTTCCTCTAAACTTCCACCCACACCTCTCTACACATCATTTGTGCGATGGATCTTCGCAAAGCTATGCCTTGTACATTAGAACGCCAAGCAGAGCCGGGAAGATTGTGTTGCGTCAACTGCGCAAATTAACAAAGAATTCTCGCTATAGTTTTGAACATCTGGATTTGAGCCATGTCTATCAAATTTTGGCCACCTGCCGTGAACATGAGTCAGAGCACAGCTAATCTCTCTTTTGCTGCAAGCAATCCAAGAGATCTTTTGTTTTTAGAGTTTCATATTCAGTGGGTCTTTTGATTTTCGGTATGAATTTCTTATAACCATTTATTATAAACATCGCTATCCCATAGCATTTGTTTTGATCCATTTTTTGGTCTTGCCAGTAATATTCTCATTGCCAACTTCTCCGTCTCCATGTTCTTCCCTTTTTTTTCACATAACACAATTTTTTTTTTTTTTTTTTTTTTGCAAATTCAAATTTTCGTATTCTCTTTCGTCATCTTTTCTTCCACTTTGCTATTTCTTCGATTGCCTTTGTTTTCCCCCTACTTTTTCTATCTGCTCTTCTTGATTTCTTTTTTTTTATTCCGGAATTATATTCATACTTTTCTGTCTCCTTCCTCTTTGCTATTATAGTCCTCTACCTGTTGCCGCCTTCTTTCTTTTTCTTCTTTTTCTTCTTTTTTCTTCTTTTTCTTTTTCTTCTCCTCCTTTTTTCTTCTTTTTCTTTCCCTTTTATTTTTATTATTTCTTCTTCTTCATCTACTACTACTACTACTACTACTACTACTACTTCTACTACTACTTTCTAAACCTATTATTATTATTTTTATTATTATTATTATTATTTAACATTATTACACTTCTTCTTTCTATACAACTTATTATTGTTAATAATATGTCTTGTTATTATCATAGGTACGGGCAATTAATGGTTGCTTCGGTAGGGGGGTATGGGTTTTAACGCCGGTTAATCATAATACTTTTTAAAATTTTCGAATACTTTTTTATTGTATTTGAAAGATTATAGTTTAAAGTTAATTTCTCAAAGAAAACAAGTGTGTGAAATAAAAAATACATGGAATAATTTTATCTCAAATCTGAAAAACCCTAGATTTCACGTAAAAATTCATTATGACAAAAACCGCGTTTACATTTTTCTGGCAAGAAAAAATATAAGTTTTCTGGAATTATTTCCAAGTTAAGTATTAAGTTAAAGTCTTAAGATAATGAATTAATATAATAAATGTACTTAACTTTTGCAAAAAAATGTAATAATTATCCAAAAATGTATCACTGGTAGCAACGAGACTCGTTCATTCGTATCAAAATAAACTCTCGCGGCATTTTGAAATTGAAATATGTATGGAAGGACAAATTAAACATAATTTATTCCGGACTACCGAGCGATGTTTTTTTAATCGAAGACCCTCCTTCCTTCATTAAAAAATGCATAAAAGTTAATTAAATTCATGAATTATACTCCTGACAATTTATTCTTTGAAAAAAAAAGTTAGCGCCATTATTTATTAATATTAATACAGAATTACAATTGGTTAAGAAAACAATTTATGATCATTGAAAAAATTACACGCTAAAAAAATACAGACTTACGTCAAAATTTATCATAATGTTTACGTGAAATTTGAAGTTGATGAACACAAACAGGCGGGTAGTTGAAAAGAGGAGAAGGGTGGGCAAAACAGACTGGTTTTCTTTTCAACTCTGCGCATCCGTAGTTACCCACATGGGACGTTCGTATAATTTTTGCCATTTTTTAATTAAATTATTTTTCTATGTTCCTGTTTTTCAATTTATTTTTTTTTACTTTATTTTCCAAGATTATATGAATATTATTTTGCGTTGATAATTATAAATCTTGCGAGCAATGGAAATATTAGAATTTTACATGTAAAGATAACATTAAAAATGTAAGAGTAAAAAAAAAGTGGAAATAATTTTTGCAATTATAATTTTTTTGTGTAAATAACTAATGCTTAATTCAATGGTAATATTGGTAGTTCGAGAAATTCATTTTTATTCGAGTTATATCGATTTCATTAATACGGACTTCAGGGTTTTTTTTCGTAATGTTCCTGTAAAAATTATTTTATTTTATTTTTATTGTTACAAATTATGATGCTTTATTCATATAAAAAAAGCAAATATAAATTCATACGTTTTTAATTTACTACTGAAAACCATATTACGATGCTTTATATATATATATATATATATATATATATACATATATATATATATATATATATATATATATATATATATATATATATATATATATATATATATATATATAAAGGCAACAATAAATTGCGTTTTTTATTTACTACTGAAAACCATAACTTTAGTAAAGGTATTTTTTGTTTAAACAAAATAATACATTTCCACTAAGATTTAAATAAAATTAATTAGTTCATTATATTCCGCGATCATTATTTGATAAATATTAAAAATTTAATTAAAATTGGTTATTTTCCTGATTTTTGGTGAATTTTTAAGTAAAGGGAGGGGGTTTATATTTATGCATTTTGAGCATCGGTATTCATTTTGCATGTACCTATATTATCATTATTATAATTATACGTCTTCTTTTTATTATTATACTGATTATTATTATTTTACTTCGTCTTCTTCTTCTACTACATATGCTTTTTCGCCTTATTCTTTACCTCATCTTATTCCTTTTCTTCTTTTTTCTATAGCACTTCTTATTTTATTCCTTCTCTTTATCGTTCTTCTTTTTCTATTTATATATGCCGTATTCTATTCCGTTTTTCTTCTTCTTTTTCTTCGTCGTCTTCTTTTTCTTCTTCTTCTTAATCTTTTTCTTCTTATTCTGTTCTTCTTTCTAAACCTCTTTTTATTCTTATCAAACTTATTCTTTCGATACTATACTTTTCTTATTCTTTTTTTTTTCTTTACCTTCTTCTTTCTAAACCTCTTATTTTATTATTGGCTTACATGAAGCTTTCACACAAGTCATCAAAGATCTGATTGGAAACCTGTGGTATTCTCTTGAAGCTGAGTGACAACGTCTTCCCAGACGCCTCCTTCGATAGCATTTGCAAATAAATTTGCGTCATCGCAACAGCCTCTTACTATTATTATTATTATTATTATTATTATTATTATTATTATTATTATTGTACTTCTCCTTTCTATACCTCTTCTTTTTTCTTTTTTCTATATTCCCCCTCCGCTTAGTTAAACTACTTTCCATTTGCTTCCTTTACTGCCTCCTCCGTCATCTAATTGTGTTTTGAAGACGACTTTTGTTTCCCTCGACAATCTTTCACTTGTTTTGATGAAATAAAAAAAATCAATAAAATTTCCAAAGCAAAACAAATAATATCCAAAGAAAGGCAAAAAAACTGAAATTTCATTTGAAATTAATTTCAAGTTTAAAAATGAAATCATTACACACTATCATAACAACAGTCTTTTAATTCCAGCTGTTACTACTATTACTACTACTACTACAACTATTACTACTATTACTTCTATTACTACTATTACGACTATTACTACTATTATTACTACTACAACTATTACACCTATTACTTCTATTATTACTTTTATTACTATTTCTTCTATTATTACTATTACAACTATTAAAACTATTCTATTACTACTATTACTAATATTACTACTATTACAACCATTACTAACATTACTATTATTACTTCTATTACTACTATTACTTCTATTACTACTATTACTACTATTACGACCATTACTACTATTACTAATATTACTACTATTACTAATATTACTACTATTACTACTATTACTAATATTACTACTATTACTACTATTACTAATACTACTACTATTACTAATATTACTACTATTACTAATATTACTAATATTACTACTATTACTAATATTACTACTATTACTACTATTACTAATATTACTAATATTACTACTATTACTACTATTACTAGTATTACTACTGTTACTTCTATTACTACTATTACTACTATTACTAATATTACTACTATTACAAATATTACTTCTATTTATACTATTACGACTATTACGACTATTACGACTATTACTTCTATTAATACTATTACGACTATTACTTCTATTAATACTATTACTACTATTACTTCTATTACGACTATTACGACTATTACGATTATTACTTCTATTTCTACTACGACTACTACTACTATTACTACTACTACTACTACTACTACTGCTACTACTAATAATACTATCAGAAAAATATTTATAATTGTAGAAACACTAGGAATAGTTTCTGAAAACTCGGGAAGAAAAAAATCTAGAAGAAAGTGAAATCAAATGAAAAAAGCCAAAATATTACAGAAAACACTTGAATGCGTAAACCAACCTACGTAACAAACAAACGCTTCGCAGCCACAGAATAATAGAAGGAAAGCGGAGAGAGAACACACATACGATGGCAGATTGTTAACGGTCAAAAGAATGAAGAGATCGAGGAAGCAGACAATCAACCAGATCCCACTGGAAGGATGCTAGAATACTGGCACCTTATGGAAGCTTGTTCTCACGTAAATCTCCCTATTGTAGTTGCTAGCGAAAAATTGATGGTCAGCGGCTGTTAGGATAATTGAAAAAAAAAATGCAAATACTGGAAATTTGGGGAAACTTGTTGTCACAAGGGCTCCAGGGGAATACCGCTTCAGGGATGAATCACTGATAATAATTTGTGTGACTACTACTACTACTACTACTACTACTACTACTACTACTACTACTACTACTACTACTACTACTCACCCCCTCCCAAATGAGCCTCGGCTGATATCATGCAAAGTAGGCGTGAAGGGTCAAGGAGGATGGAAAGACCAATAAAAAACAAGCAGTAATCCGACTTACACCGGATGAGTCCGAAGAGTACTAGGACATTGAGGAGGTTTATTGATACTCTGTAATCTTCTATGATGGTCTGTGTGAGGACTAATAATAAGTAGAAATAGAGAGTCGATTGAAAACTAATAAAAACAAAAAAATTCTTGGAAACCAAATTATATAATTGAACCTTCATAAAATAATAAACACATGGCCAGTGTACCTAGTAAGGTAATCTGTACCATTTGTAGGATGAACCCCCACGCCCCTCTGAACAACTCAACCACATAAACCAGAAAAATATGTAATTAATTGGCATACATAATGCAGTGTAACGTGAATAAAAATAACGTGGAAAAAAATAACGTGAAAAAAATAACTGGGAGAAATAACGTGAAAAAAATAACACGAAAGAAAGTAACGTGAAAAACAGAAGGTGAAAAAAATAATGGGAAAAATTACGTGAAAAATATCGTGCAAAAAAAAATAACGTGAAAAAATAACGTGAAAAAATAACGTGAAAGAAAATGATGTGAAAAATAACGTAAAAGAAAATAACATGAAAAAAATAACGTGAAAAAAAATAACGTGAAAAAAAAATAATGGGAAAGAAAATTATGGGGAAAGAAAGAGCTACATAGACAATTCAATTCAAATACGCCTGGCCAAAGAAAAGAGACACGAACACACAGAGATGGCTACGAAAAAAAAAAAACACTTGAATAGGATAACAAAGTCACTACTGACACATGCACAAAACCAGGCGAATAGCACGAAGTTCATATAACAACAAAAAATAGACATAATACACAATATAAATATATACTCAACGGACACAGAGAGAAAACAAAGAACCACATCATAAATCAATACAACAGACTAACATAAAACGGATACACAAACTGGTACGACAGAGTTGGTAAATTTATGTAACTTTCGGAAGAACCCCCCCCATCCGCTTTTCTTTTTTATCGTAAGTTTCTTAAAACGTGACTAGCTAAAGTTCAGAATAAAATCACGCTTTTCTTTTAACGGTTAATTTAAAAAAAAATCTTTTTGAACGCTGTTAACTTAAATTCCTCATTTCAGTTTACATTATGGAGACGGACGTGTTTTTGTTGAGATAAGTGATTTCAATTTTAATCATACTTTTTATTTTTAGATTAAAATATTAATAACTCCATTTTATTTCAGTATTTAATTTATGTATTTCTGTTTTATTAAATGCTAGCTTTTTTTTTGCTCGTCCATAAATGTTTATTTATCTACCAAGTCGATTGCAAAAATAGATTACGAATTTGTACTCATTCTTAGTTCGTGAGAGGGGAATCTATCACCATACTTTCCCTTAAAGACGTCCGTTGGACTTTTATTAAGTACAATACTTAATAATTTTTTTTCTTTTTTTTAATGGAGAGTAGAAAACGCATTGTGGATGCGTTATCGGCAGCTCCTGTTACTCTCGCTTCTTCTTATTTGTCCCTCAGTCCTCATTTTTTAATGAGTGATTTTTCTGACAAAGGGAGAAGAAAAAGCTGTTTTCTAGGTTGGCAGTATTTTGCGCGAACAGTTGGCAGAGATGGCGGAAATTTTCTGTTTCTATGTCTATCCTTGTAGCCATGTCACTAGTAAGGGTGCTGGAGGTAAACGTTTTGTCTTGGCTGACGTTATCCGCCTGATAGTCAGGGACCCGAACCTTGGATTAACCACTAAGGAGGCTGTCCTATCAGCAGGTGCAAAGTACTGGAGCTGCTGTATTGCCATTTGGTGAATGGATTCTGGCCCATGCAGTAGCTTCTGGTGGGGCCTCTCGATGCCATACTAGTGGGTAATTGTTACGGCTTTAGCTTATCATTAGCTACAAATAAAAATTAAAAAAATTTTCGTTTCTTTTTCTCTTTTAGTTTCCTCTCTCTGTCCTGCTCTAAGTAACTCTGACGATCTAGTCCACAAATTCCAAAAATTCATCATGACAAGTTTCAAGGAAAAATACACGATTAAACCCGGTTCTCCAACTTCCAACGTAGACCCCTACTACCATGTCTCCTTCTCCAACATCAGGGGTCTACGTTCTAACCTTCCAGAGGTTGACACCCAATTACAGGAGACTAAACCAGACCTTTTATTTTTAAGTGAAACTGGCATTGGACAGGCTATTTCCCTAGAAGAGTTCGCAATTAAAGGATACTCTAACTTAACTTCTAAATCTGACCCCCAAGATCGCCATGGGCATGGAATATGTGCCTATATTAGGGATAACTTTCCATGTGGTAGGGACATCTCCAGGGAAGATCCTAACTTACCCTATATGTGCTTCCGGGTTGCTTTAGCTCACACTACGGCATTTATATTTACTCTCTATCGCCCCCATAACAGCGGAGTTACTATCTTTCAAAGCATATCTGAGAAAATTGACCAAGTCCTATCTGCTTATCCTTCAGCTAACATTCACGTATGTGGTGACTTCAATGTTCACAACGTCGAATGGTTGACCCACTCTAACAAGACCGATGATGAGGGGAGGTTCTGTCATGATTTCTCCATTGCCTATGACCTCACTCAGATTGTTCAGGAACCCACTCGTGTGCCCGACAATGACAGCCAGTATGCGAGCCTACTAGACCTTTTTCTCACAACTTGCCCTGAACTATGTTCAGTTTCTGTTCTGTCGCCTCTTGGATCTTCCGACCACTCAGTTGTATCAATTAAGATAAAAATGAAATGTAATAAGTCCCCAGACGTACCTCTCCATCGTACAGTATATCGATACACAAAGGCTGACTGGGATAGCTTCCGTACATTTATATCTGATCTACCTCTGCATTCCATGTTTAAAAAGGATGTGTCCTCTATAGTATTAGACCTGACGGAATGGTTAATTGTAGGTATTGACCGTTTCATACCCTCTAAAAAGTGTCAGCAAAAACCTAACAGCCAGCCATGGTTCTCTCCAGAATGTGCTGCTGCCATTGCGCACAGAAATCACTTTTTCCACTGTTTCCAACGTAATAGATGTATGAAAACTAAAGCCGCTTTCAGGACTGCCAGCAACTATTGTAAGAAAGTAATAAAGAATGCAAGAGAGTTGTATGCTCAATCTGTTAAGTCCAAAGTAGCTGAGCAGCGGCTTGGTTCCCACCAGTTTTGGCAAATAGCAAACAGAATCCTGAACAGAAGCGTGTACTCCATCCCAACTATTATCAATGGACCTAAGGTAATCTCGTCAGCATCAGACAAAGCCAAACTCTTTGTCAAGAACTTTGCAGCTAATTCTACCCTTTGCGATCAAGGCTGCCAACCCCCAATATTTCCTCCTGTATCAGAAAACACGCTATGTGATATACGTATATCTGTACGTGATGTTGCCAAGCTCATCAAAAACCTTGATTCCAGTAAAGCAACTAGCCCTGACGGTATTCCAATTATAGTACTCAAAAAACTTCAACCTGAACTAGCGCCCATACTTAAAAAACTGTTTAAACGTTGTCTTAAGGAGAATAGTTTCCCATCTCCCTGGAAAATTTCATCAGTATGCCCTGTATTTAAGAATTCAGGTGATCGCTCATCCCCCTCTCAGTACAGGCCAATAAGTCTCCTGTGCGTCATGAGTAAGTTGCTGGAATCTGTGTTAAATAGAGAAGTAATCAACCATCTTAGCAAAAATAACCTTCTTAGTGACACTCAATATGGTTTCCGTTCTGCTAGATCTACAGCTGATGTGCTTACAGTTATATCTCGTAGGATTAGCAAATCTCTCGACGGAGGCAACCTTTCTAGGGCAATTGCTCTTGACATATCTAAGGCCTTTGATAGGGTATGGCATAAAGGTTTACTTCATTAGATCTCTAGCTATGGTATTGCTGGAAATGTCTTCTCAATTATTAAATCATTTCTTTCTGATAGGTTCATAAGAGTAGTAGTTGAGGGGCAAAAATCAGAAGCTCACAGTATTAATGCCGGTGTCCCTCAGGGATCCATCCTGGGCCCAACTCTTTTCCTGATCTATATTAATGATCTTCCAAATCACATCCTTACATCATTTGTAGACATCTATGCTGACGACACTACCATTTATGGTAGCACATCTAAGACAGTAAACGACCAAGTTCTCTCCAATTCTCTCTCCTCTGATCTTGAACACGTAGTACAATGGGGTAAGGAGTGGCTGGTTACTTTTAATGCATCTAAAACCAAGCTTCTCTCTTTACATCATCAACATTCTGATCCACATCTGGCATCAATTGAAATGAATGGCTCTCGTCTTAAGGAGGCCTCAAGTTTTGACAAGCTTCTTGGCTTGACCATTACTCCTGATCTTAAATGGAACACGTACATCAAATCTGTTGCCAAGGCCGCTGGAAAAATGGTGGGATCTTTCTATCGATCCCGTAGATATCTCACTGCTGATGCTATTCTCTATCTATATAAGAGCCAGGTACGTCCAAGGATGGAATACTGTTGCCACATCTGGGCAGGAGCTGCTAGAAAGGATTTGTCCTGCCTTGATAGAGTTCAAAATAGACTTCGTAGCCTCGTAGGAGATGTCCTTTTCTCTTCCTTGCAACCTTTATCTCACAGAAGAGATGTTGCGAGTTTGTCTCTGATGTATCGTTATTTTCATGGAAAGTGTTCGACTGAGCCATATGGTCCCCCCTCGCCTAACTTTCACAAGAAACACTCGTCTAGCTGTAAACACTATCAATAATTCCCCCCACTCTTTATCTGTGCCTAAACCTAAACGTAGATTCCATGAACAAAGCTTCTTTCTTAGAACTGCACGCCTGTGGAATTGTCTTCCGTTTTCCTGCTTTCCGGCTGAGTACAATATGGTTGTCTTCAAGTCTAACGTAAATAAGTTCTTGATGAGCCGTTCCATATAAGTTATCAAATTTACCAAATTTTCATTACTAATGATTACTATATTGTCCAATTTCTACTGTACACTCTTTAACCCTTATCCTTGAGTGGCCTCTTGGCCTTGATAATGTGGTGATGCCTATGTAAAAAAAATAGAACAAGGATAAAGTAGCGAATATTGCAAATGAAAGATCTAAAATGCTTTTAGGCATGAAATTACAAACGAACAAATTTATTTAAGCAAGAAAACCGGGTATGGTAATATTTAACAAAACAAATGAAAAACATGTTAAAATAAAATTTAGCCGTCCCAGCAGCTCACAGAATGAAGATCTAAAAGATGAAAAATTAAGCAACTGCGGTGAGATTTTCAGAAATAAATATGGAACGTGAATCAAAGACATGTAATAAATATGAATAGTTGTAGAAACAATTGGAAAAGTTCGGTAAAATCTGGTAAATTGAAATCAAAAGGAAATTGACATTATAGAAAGCATATCGACAGAAACAATGGAACTATTAATAAAAATATGAAGCATGCATGATCCCCCGTGAATGCACAGTTAACGAGGCATAAAAATGACTAAGTTCAGAATTTTCCCATCTCCATTTAGCCCCCAAAGTTCCCAGTAAAATCCTGGTGAAAATGAACAAACGGTGCAGTTTTAGGACTTAACACATGTAAATTTTAGTTCTACACCATGCGAAAAAAAAAAAAAAAGAAAAAAAAAAGAAATGACCAAGTCCATCATTTGCCCTCCATCATTTAGCCACAAAAGTCCCCAAGGCCTTAACATATTTAAATTTGAGTTTAGCACCATGCAAAACTGCTAAATAGACATACGCAGAAATTTTAACCAAATATGGTAAAATAGTCCCAAAAATGGAGTGTTTTATTAGCCCTAAAAGAGCCCCTGGGGCAGACCCAAGAGTTATCGCGAAGTATAGACAAACAAAATTATATAGAAATCAGATAGCTTCAACTTTTCAGAAAGTTTTATAAAAATCCAAGGCATCAATTTTTTTTTAATAAGCACAAAAGTGTCAATTTTAACCATTTTAATTCGAAAGGCACCCCTAGAGGGGCAACCTAAGTTTTCCTGGGGAAATCCGTTCTGTTACTTTTTACTCATATCATGTTTAATGTTTGTGCAAAATTTCCAAAGATTCCAAGGCGTAGTTATTGAGAAAAGTGCGGACAGAAGAACAGACGAACGAAAAAGGGTGAATTTACAGGTACAATCTTTTTTTTGTCGGGGAACTAAAAAAAGAACATCGGCTTCGCAAAGAAACTTATATTACTGGAAAATACTATTAAGTTGAAAGTCTGAAAATCAAATAATACAGTAATTCCCAAGCGTAGTAGGTTAAATAACATACTGTTTAAAAGTTAAGGATGGCTAACAAAATAAAATACTATTTCAAACTTAAGCGTAACAGACCAAATAAAATGCAATATTAAAGTTACGCATTACCGACCAGAGATAACTTTGTTTAGAAGTTTAACATGAAAGACCATAGAAAATGCTATTTCACAGTTAAGGTTGAGATGAAAAGAAACTACACCAAGCTTAAAATTTATTTCAAACTATAGCGTAGCAGGCTAAAGGAATTAATTAGTGTTGGGACGATTAATCGGAATCGGAATCAGGAATGGAAAAAATCGGGATCGGAATCGGAAAACTTGCTAACTATTTTCCGATGCCAGACCGTTTTTTTATTGTCTTTTTTTATTTGATTTTGTTTAAAGCAAAATCTTCCATTGCTGATGATAATAATAAAATAATAAATATTATTGATTTTAAAATACCAGTCAAACTAAAATCTATAGATCATCCTCTACAAGTGTATGTGTAGCGAGCTGCTACTACTACGAGACTAGGCTGTATTCTCACCTTAGTTCTCTCTTTCACCCCTTTTCTCTTTTCCTTCCTTTCTTCTTATACGTCATCAGAGGTTCCAGCCAATGAAAAGCGAGAACGGTTTACATGCGACATTCGAGTGAAGGAAACGTCCTTACTTCCACGGCGACTAGAGACAGAACACACGCCTCACTCCTCAGCTCCCGTTAGGTAGCCAAGAGGAGCATTGAACATTAATACAGACTTTACAAAATGCACTGTCTTTCTTTGTAACCCGAGTTTCGGGAAAACACACATATATATTGGATACATAAAACCTCATGAATTCATAACAAAGGCGCGTTACATTTCCTCATTTTTATAAGAAGACAATGCCTTCTTTTACTAGTATTTCTTTCTATTTCAGCGCTCCAGTTCTCCCTGTTATCGGAGGCGCCCCGAAGTGGGAGCCTACCGAAATGGTGACCTCTAATTAGTACCCCTGTTAATGTATGGTAATAATACCATATATGTTTACGTTTAGGAAAATATGTATATATTTAACCTGTGTTTTTTTATGGAATTCGGGGAAAAGGACAACTCTATAATCAAATATTTATAGATTTATAAAGAAGCGGAATCTGTAATTGTATCGAAATCGGGCATTCAGTACGGAATCGGTAATTGTATAGAAATCAGAAAAAATATTAGAATCGACCCATCACTAAAATTAATATTTAAAACTTGAATCTGATATAGCAAAAAAAAAAAAAAGACAAAACAAAAAAACAAAAAAAAAGACAAAACAAAAAACAAAACAAAACAAAAAATAAAACAAAACAAAAAAACAAAACAAAAAGACATGCTATTTCAAAGTTAAGGTTGATAGATCAAATAAACTTTTATTTGAAACTTAAGTACATCAAACCTGTCAGATAAAAGTGCATTTAAGACTTGTTTTGTTTTATTCTTCGTTTTTTTTTAGTAGTCTGAGTTATTATTACGCATTCTTTTAAAGTCTAAACATATTTTCCACTTTTGCTTAGCCAAACAAAATTGCTTTGGTTTTAAAAAAAAAAAATCAAAGCTTTGTAAAAAAATATTAAAAAAAAAAAACCTTCTTCAATTTTTTCGGCCGAGTTTTTTTTTTACTGACACGAATTCTTTATCTATTGTTTCTTTTTTTTTTCCCAGTATATAAAATGTCTTTGTTCCAGCGTCAAAGCGTAGGCATCTCGAAACACTAATAGGTAAGCGGGTAGTTTAGTAAATAAGTAGGTAGGTACATAAGTAGAGACAAATACATACCGATATAGAGAAATAGACATACATGCAAAGTTTGATATGCATATTTGAATCCGGAGAAAGACAACTAAACCCATGATAAACGCACAGCTATATAAAGCTATACAAATCAGGAATAAAAGAAAGACAGAAATACGGAAATAGATATACATACATACTTGTATTTGTGTGTGTATATATATATATATATATATATATATATATATATATGTACGTGTATATATATATATATAAATAGGGAATATATATATATATATATATATATATATATATATATATATATATATCCATTAGTTGTGGGACGATTCCAAATTTTTTTACCGATTTTGTTCTAAATTTCCGGTTCTGATTCGATTCCCAATTCCGATTCTGTTAATATTTATAAAAATTTAATTCGTGGGCTGTTTTTTTTTCTGTAAACATACATGCACACACACACATACACACACACACACATATAATACATACATACATACATGATGATTGCAACGTCTTGTCAGACAAGTGCCACTGTCTCAGACACTTAAAGTCCATGAGCCCAAAAATGACTTCCATCGCATCAGGACCATTTTAATAGACAAATGCCCGAAGGAGTATCTATACACAGATAGTGTTACAGAGTCTTATCTTTGTACGACAGCTAAGTCTCTCTCCCGGTTCAAAATGTTGAGATCCAGCAACAAGCAAGAGCAAGATAGCCAGCAACAAGTTAAACTGCAGACCAGCTTAATGCGGGTACTGGTCTCCCGCTTTATGGTTTCTTAAATCAGAGATTTGCTTCTCCTAGAAAGCTTGCCTTCACCACGGCTTACGGGAGCCCTCTCCACCCCAACACACACATACATACACACAAACACACATGGTGCTAGTTGGCCGTTGACCCCGAAAAAGGGTTCATTCGCCCTTTGGAAAGTCTTGTTTTTAATCCTTCAGGGAGACTAGCAACCCTCCTTTGTTGGAGGAACCAGTTTAGTCGCTGGTGACCCGACCATCAGGCAGGTAGTACTGGGTTACATGGTACCAGTAGCATATGACATGACCTGGCATAACATGACATACATACATACATACATACATACATACAAACATACACACATACATACATACATACACACATACATACATACAGACACACATATATACATACACACATACATACATACACACATATATACATACATACATACATTATGAGTACTGGGTTACATGGTATCAGTAGCATATGACATGACCTGGCATAACATAACATACATACATACATACATACATACATGCACACATACATACATACATACATACACACACATACATACATGCATACATACATACATTATGATTGCTTCATCTTTATAGATGATCATCGCCCCGCTCAACAACAACCCCAAAGATGAGTTCAGTTGAGTTACGTCTGTAAATCGTTAGATTATAGTTATGTATGGTTGTACAACACAATAACCACTATCTAAATCTTGATAGCCAGTATCCAGTGACAAGCAGGTGCGAGAAGACTGTTAGCCATGTCGATCGCAGGTTTTCCGTCAGAGATTTCCTTCTCCTACGTCATTTGCCCATGGCTGGGACTTAGGTTGCTAGGCACCAACGCATATTCTCCACGCCAGTCGGTCATGCATGCCTCAGCTAAGAGGGTCTAAGCCCCGCAGTATGTTAAACCTCACGAGAGAGGCTAACCGGTACTACACCTTGCCCAAGGGTGACCCGGAGCTATGCATGGCAAAGGTGTTTATCTCCCTGAGGCATATTATGTATACACGTATACCATAACACATACATACATACATACATACATACATACATACATACATACATACATACCGAACGGGGTATAGATATAAACATATACACAGAGGTAGACCGCTATAGACAGCCAGAAAAAGAAAGGTAGATACATACACAGGCACGAAGATCAAAATCAAGAGACGGTCAGAAGACAATAGATAAACAAACACGCAAAGGTAAACAAATATACATGAAAACAGATAGAGGCAAAGAGACATAGGGGAAGGCAGGACAGGAAAAGAAACTGAAACTGGAAACTTAAGATGATCATTATACGAGCAACTGGATTCATGAAAAAATATATTTTTTAAACTACCGGCAAATATACCCGGTGATCCAAGTGCAAAAGAGATTCAAACAATTGCTTACAATAAAAACTAATGAAAACAAATTAAATTAGGTTTGGAGAGTCTGAGGATTTCCTAGTGTCTAAAAAGGTGCCATAAAACTTTAATTATTTTAGAAGAAGCCAGATGACAAACATCCCAATGTACAGTTGGCGCCAACCGAATTCAGCCCCCTCTCAACCCAGAGAATTTAAAACTTGTTAATAATCATATGAACTTCTTCAGATGGGCGCACATAGACATTTTAGCGACTAGATGCTAAACGATTACAAAGGCAATAGGAAAGTTATAAATGACCAATAAATAAAATAAATTAAACTCTGCTGATCAATGTTACATCTGTAAATGAGATTTATAACTTATTCTGTGACCCTTCTCAGTCTTATGTTGTAAAGTAACAACTTCTAATAAAAAAGAAATTGTGCTTGTTTCATTTTTATTTAAAAATTTTAAAGAATCGGTTTAGACTATAATTTTTTTCCGATTCCGATACCGATTCCGATACCGATTCCGATACTCCCAAAAGTTCCGATTTTTCCGTTACCGATTTTTCCGTTCCAGATTCCGATTAATCGTACCAACACTAATCTCTCTCTCTCTCTCTCTCTCTCTCTCTCTCTCTCTATATATATATATATATATATATATATATATAGGGAATCTGTATATATATATACTGATATGGAATTTATATATGCATACTTTTTTTTACAAAGAAATCACCACTTATCAAGGCCTAGATACCATTCGAGGATAAGAGTTAGAGAGTGTACAGTGGTCAAAAGGACAATATCATAGTAATCGGTAGAAGTGTAAAGTAGGTAAATTGAATTATGGGGGATGGCTCATCAAGAACTTGTTTACATTGGACTTGAAGACGGCCATATTGTAGTCAACTGGAAAGCAGGTAAAAGGAAGAGAGTTTCACAGGTGTGCAGTTCTAAGAAAGAAACTTTGTTCATGGAATCTACGTTTAGGTTTAGGAACAGATAAAGAGTGGGGGAAATTATTGATAGCGTTTACAGCCAAACGAGGGTTTCTCGTGAATGTTTGGCGAAGTGAGGGGGCATAGATTGGAGCTCAGACGAGTACTTGTCATGAAAATAACGATAAAACAAAGACAGACTCGCAGCGTCTCTTCTGTGAGAAAGAGGTTGCAGGGAAGAGAAAATGGCATCCCCCCCACTAGGGTACGAAGTCTATTTTTATCTCTGTCGTCAGTATAAGGTCTTTCTAGCAGCTCCTGTCCAGATATGACAGGAGTACTCCATCATTGGACGTGCCTGGCTCTTATATAGGTAGAGAATAGCATCAGGAGTGAGACATCTACTGGATCGATAGAAGGATCCCATCATTTTTCCCGCGACCTTGGCAACAAAATTGATGTACGTATTCCATTCTAGATCAGGAGTAATGGTGAAACCCAGAAGCTTTTCAAAACATGGAGCTCTCCGTTTCAGCTGATGCCAGATGGGAATCAGAACGTTGATGATGATAAGATAGAACCTTGATTTTAGATGCATTAAAAGTAACCATCGACTTTTTCTCCATTGTACCACATAATCAAGATCAGAGGAGAGAGAATCAGAGTGAACTTGGTCGTTTACCATCTTTGATATGTAAGAGTAACTGGATTAATAAAAAAAGAATTTCAAAAACCACCTGCCGAATATACTCGGTGAACCAAATACAAGAGACATAACGCAATTTCACTTACAGGGCGTGTAAAAATCTTGAAAAGATCTTTCGGTTGGAATATATGATATAACGGATGAATGAAATGCAGCCGATAGTATGCCCTATTCTCAGCTTAAACAAAATAATAAGAAAATAAAAAAGAGAGGTGAACAGACACGCTAAATTAAATACAGAGAACGACGAACAAAGAAATAGAAATTGGCGGAGAAATATGAAAATCCCGACGTATAAACACAGAGTTAATTTTTAATTTTATTTTTTTTATTTTCCGTTAACGTCTACTCACACAAAACAAATTCATTGATACTGAGATTTAAGAAACTAATTTGAAGTAGGGCATACTGAGTGGGGAGTTGTGCAGCGAGGTGTTATTCATATTACACTTAAACCCCTGCGTGTTGGTATGGACGAGGAACTCAGAGTCATGTACGGAGTTCAACGAGAGAAGCTATTAGAGTAGAGAGCCCTCTAACGTCTGGGTACCTCTATAAGGAAAGAATAGGATTTTGCTGGTAGACGGGTCGGTCGGTGATATTTTCCTCGACGAGGGCATTAGTGCAGCAAATTCCTCGGAGCACATTGCATTAAAGTATTTGTAAAACAAGTACATGGATGTAACATTGCGGCGATGAGATAAAAGGTGAACTTGGTAGACAGAGACTTCTGTTTGGAACGATCTAACGTTTACCTAACGAAGAAAGCGTGTGCACGCGCACGCGCTCGCGCGCGCACGTGTGTGTGTGTGTGTGTGTGTGAGAGCGAGCGAGCGAGCGAGCGAGAGAGAGAGAGAGAGAGAGTGAGTGAGTGGGGGGGGTGTCCCAGACTAGATGTGACAATAACATTCCGTGCATAAACAGATGATAGTTTTGTAGATAGCATACTGGCAGGTGTAAATAGTTTTCTAACCTGGTAGAGGGAGCCCATCTTTCCCTGCACCAGCCTTGGAATACTATTTATTAATTTGTTCCAGTTCGTGTTACCTGTTAATATTAGACCTAGGAGATTGATTTGGATTGACTTTCAGATACGCTGCTATTAGCTATGCCAATCAGTGATTGAAAACGTTCTTATAACCATTACAGGAAATCAGTTTTGACTTAGTAGCTGCCACCCATTTATATCCCCATTTCACTATAAACTGGATTTACATTAATTTTCAGCTGCAGTCATTATGCCACAATAAATATAAAGATACCAAGAATTTCATTTTTTTTCGAAAAACTCCATAAAGTTTAATTCTTACATTTAAAATCGAGAATACAAAATTGGAATAAGGATTCTAAACATAAAAGGTAATAGCATTAAAAAGTCTGCAAAACTTTTCTGCTGGTGAATTTACTCAACTTGCGACAGTCATTCCTCTAGTATTTCTACTTATATATAAAAGAAACTGTGTGTGTGTGTGTGTGTGTGTGTGTGTGTGTGTGTGTGTGTGTGTGTGTGGTGGGGTAGTTCTTTATGGACCCTGAAACGAATGGACTAATTTTTAAAAAATTTCCCACAAGCATACTTGATGTGATCTGGAGTGTTCTTAGATAAGTTTTGTATTGGAATGCCTCCGATAAGTATTGCCAATAGATAATAAAAAAATCCGATTTAAGAAGGAAGTCTGATTTTGACCAGAATTAACGCCTTATACAGCCTAACCTCACAATTGCATTTTCGCAAAACAAACAGAAAGGCCCAGCGTATAAAAAGAGGGAAAAGATTCTTTAATAAGACAGGGATGCGTTTGAAATAAATGTCACTGTTTAGAGCACAAATAATCCATGATACTTGACCTTTGCATTTTAAACTTTAATTAAACCCATTGTATAAACATAATTTAATAAAATCAACAGTGCTTTCTTGACAGAGTAATATAGACTTCAATGTATTGTGGATTAATTCAGTGTGAGGAGTTAGGTGCATCTTTCTCCCGGTGTACCTTTCGCATCTATCTATCTATCTATCTATCTATCTATCTATCTATCTATCTATCTATCGGTAACTCAGACGGTAACGATGCTAGAGAGAAAAATAAGGTTTGAGGGTTAAGCATTTTCCTAAGTCATATTTTTTTAATAAATTTTGAAATCACAAGAGGGGAGGGGAGCCCGGCTTTGCCCGGTCGTAAAATACGCTTAAATATGATATTTTAATTTGTCCAGAGTTCGTATATATTATTATCAAGTCGTGATTTTTAAAGTTTAAAAAAAGTATTTGGTTGCCATCAGTTAGAATCGAAACCGAAAGCAAAACTAGTAAACGTGACACGCATATGAAATGATTAAAAATAAACTAAGACGAATGTATAAAAGGTATGACGATTTTATTTTCAATTTTGACCCATTTTGACCCCTTAACTATTTTCAACGGCTGAATACCTATAAAAGAATCGTTCATAAAAATCCAATCATTTGAGGCCCCTAGCGCCGCTTTGGGACTTTTAGTTTCGGAGTAGATAGAGTTTGAAAATATGCGCTTTTATCTTGAAAGAGGGACTTGGACAGAGACTCCACCCAGCACCACATAAAAAGACGAGTGTGAGAATAAGATAATGTGGACGTGGATCTGTATTAAAAGTTAACAACGTAAAATCTGTTTTTTTTTGTTTTTGTTTCGAGTCTTTATGTTTGATCAAACCTTGGGAAGAAATGTACTTCTGAAGATGCTAACTAAATCCACCAGCCGAAGAAACCAAATAAGTGTAGATTTTCAGTCGAATGTAATAAATTACCCACAAGTCCGACCAACAAAGATAATAGATTCGTAACTGTTGTAGGGATTCACACATGCATTAAATAAGAACTATTCCTAACTGTAGAAATAGATCAAGAGGTAGTCAGTGTTTTTTCATAGTACACGTAAGTCGAGGTTTTAATCTCGACAATCACTCCGACAGAAACCGGGCTATTTCGGTGGCTTTTGGATTGTCGGACATGTAAAATCTTCTGTGTAGCTCCAGGAGGTCCACTCTCCCAGGTCTTGCCTCCCGGCTTTTGGGAGAAGCAAGGTTATTGTTTGTCTGAGGCGCTTACACCGACGGGTCTACTCAGACTTATTTTTGGAGGGCCAGATTGCTCCTCCTCCTAGGATGCTGCACCATTTTCCCACCTTCCGACCTTGTGTAACATGCTCTCGCGGTGGGAGAGTGATAAATACTGGTCAGTCTACTTTCGAAATCCGCCACCTTGGCAGTACTTACTTACGGTTGATTTTGTATGTGCTATTTTTTTGATTAAATATGTTATATTTTACCTTTTCTAACTCATCTTCGTGTCCGTGTTTTCATGAATGACACCCCACGGCCACAATAATAACACAAGACAAATAAGAGACAAACTCACACGTAAGGATTAAATAACTTTACTGACTTTCATAAATGGTGCCTGCAAAGACAGGAATGTTTCATAATGCTAACCTTACTGACGTTTTGATACTTTTCATGTTATATGGTCAGTTTAGTTCTCTTAAATGTTTCTGTTTTTATTTCGATCTTTTTTCTTTCCTTTAGATACAATATATGACGAGCTGTGATAGCCGAAATCAATGCAGTAGAAGCCCGAGATACAGTGTCCAAAGGGTACAGTCGCCATAGGATACGGTTTTTCAGGTAATGATGTGAAATACAATGTTTTTTCAGACCCCTGGTTACAGTATTTGTCCCGGCGTACAGTGTTATTTATTATGTTATTTGATTATATACATATGTATTATATACTGTACTGTATTGTGTTACTAATTTTTAATGCAGTATCCCGGGGTTCTACTGTATTGGGAAAGCTTTCTCTTTGCTGACTCATATAATGTCTGGTTTTCTCGCGTGCATAGGTTTGCCTACTTGTGCTAGGCCTCTTGGTTTTTGACGACAATACCGAACAGACGATATTTTACTATCTCTCTACGGGAAGGGGTTAGGTTGGTATAAAACTCAATATGTTATATTAGGATGCCCAGAATAATTTATCTACACGATAAAGATAATGCATAATTTAAAGAAAAAAATAGTAAACTGCAGCAGTTGCTTTTAAATAAGCAAACTTCAACCCCACTTCCTCCAAATTCAAAATGCAGTATCTGTTCTGATAATGACCGTCATCTTTTATGTACTTGGTCCGTAAAAATGGAATCCTTCTAGATTGATGGAATTTTTATCTTTGTCCCAATTCATGGAAATCCCTTTGAGAAGCTGGATGTTCTTCACAATGGTTGTGATTAAATATGTCGCTATCTGATCTTCGTGCCAAGATCACAGTGCAGTATCTGTTCTGATGGTACACTTTACTTTTTCCGTCCTCGGTCAATGGAGAAGGAATCCTTCATGACTGAGACAATTTTTATTTTTGTTCCTATCCAGAATGCCCCTTCTTGAGGAGCTGGATTTTCCCCACACTAAAAACTGACCTTGTGTCTAACTCTACGTTCGTGAGGAGGCAAGTAAATAGGAACTCTTGGAAAACAAATTTGTTTTTACACTGGAATCACCACATCAAGGCCCGGAGGCCACTCGAGTATAAGAGTTAATGGGTATACATTAGCCAGTGTGATTATAGCGTAGTAAACATCAGTAGTCGAAATTTTGTAAATTGGATTACTCTTTTCATCAAGAACTTGTTTACGTTGGACTTGAAGATAATCAAATTGTAGTCAGCTGGAAAGCAGGAGAACGGAAGAAAGTTCCACAGGCGTGCAGTTCTAAGAAAGAAGCTTTGTTGATGGAATCTACATTTAGGTTTAGGCACAGATAAAAAGTGTGGGATATTATTTATAGTGGTTTTGGCTAGACAGGTGTTTTTCGTGAAAGTTTGGAGTGGAGGGGCCATAGATTGGAGCTCGGACGAGCACTTGCCATGGAAATAACGATGAAGCAGAGACAGGCTGGCAACTTCTTTTCTGTAGGAAAGCGGTGTCAGGGAAGAGAGAAGGACATCCCTCAGTAAGCTACGAAATGAGTAAGCATTACGAAAATTTCCGATTTTCCAATCCAAATTTCCGTTTTCAACCCGAGGTCTTAATCTTAATTTTTGCCAGTATCGTTGACATAAACTAGCGGACACATTTCCTAGGAGTATAGGAAGGGTAAGGGGATTCGCTCGTTAGATTGACGCCATGTTGGATTTGTGTTTTTTTTTTTTTCAGGGCGTTGCGTATCCGGTGCGAATTTACTAATGCAATGAAGTAGAAAGCATCATGCGACCTCATTACTCCCCGTGCCAGTGCAATCAATCTAGACTCTCGCTTTCATATTCTTTTGAGAATACTTATTCATTTATTTTCGTGGTTCATTTTTTACATTTCCAAAGAGCATGCACCAAAATGTACACCTATACGCACGAGTGCACGTCCATTAATATATATTTATATTAGCGCGTGTCAGTGTTAGTGTGTGTGTGTGTGTGTTTTGCATGTTTTGTGTGTTTCGTGAAAATCAGGTTTTTATAGATGTGACAGTGAATAATGTATGGAACCCTAATTGTTAAATGTTTCATTTATTTGTCCAATAAAAATTGCCGTTCAATAAACTAATGGTTTATGATCAGTCGAGTGATGTCTCCATCTCTTCTATGCGCGTATATATATATATATATAGAAATATATATATATATATATATATATATATATATATATATATCTGTAGGTATTTAATTATTATAGTAAAAAAATAATTATGACAGCCCCTTTAAGAAATACGTTTCTTATCGTTGAGCACTTTCTGTTGAATTAAAAAGTCGGTCAATTTAGCTCTTATGCGTAGATCATCGTATAACGATTTGATCACTGTCTGTCTGACGTAATGAACATATAAATTAAAATGTTTAAAATTCAACGCCATTTCACAGGATAAATGGTAGCCGAATGGATACGGCCTCCGCTAATCGAGCCAGAGATGTCTCGTGTCGCGGGGTTCGAATCGTTCGACTGGTAGTAATCGTGACACCCTGCACTGAAGAATCCCGAAAGGATGAAACACTAGTGTCTGTAGGTATTTAATTATTATAGTAAAAAAATAATTATATAAATATATATATATATATACAATTATATAAATGCAACTTTGTCTCTGTGTGTGTGAATTCGTTCCTTATAGACTCCGAAACGCAAAGACTTTTATAAGATTTGACAATTTATGTGTCTTTTTTTTTTTTTTACATGACGTGGTCTGTAGTTTCAAACCCGCACGTAAATTTCTTAATGTTTTTTTTTCGTTAACTGGAAAGAAATATATATAAAATAATTTTATAAAAGAAACACTAGGTCCTCAAGAGTGCAATGTAGAGTAACATATATTTTGGACTAAGTTACTGCATAGTCGCATATAAAGCTTCCTCCCGGGCGATTTCACGGATTTCGATGACAATAAAAATATAGGCGTGTAAAATATTCGTTGATAATCATCATTCAATCCCGGGCAACGTAGGGTATCTCTGTTAGTATATATATATATATATATATATATATATATATATATATATATATATATATATATATATATATATATATATAAAGTTATAGGTATTCTAGAAAGAAAACTCATGAATTTAACGATGTCATTAAGTGCTAAAAAAAGCAAGATATATTTTTTTTTATTGACATAGACATATTTATAAATCTATCTATATCAATAAAATGTATATGTGATTTTTCAGAATGTGGTATGATAGAATTATTTTCATAGAAAAACATCATCGCAGCTCATACAAGCCATGAAAACCATAAAAAGCCAACAAGCTAGTAGTCCAAGATTAAAAGTGGGTTAGAATCTACCGAACGGCAGGAATTGTCACCTGTTTAACTGAGGATTGAGTAAGAATGAAACACTAGTGTCTGTATGCATAAAATAATAATAATAATAATAATAATAATAATAATAATAATAATAATGATAATAATGATAGTAATAATAATAATGATAATAATAATAATGATGATAATAATAATAATGATAATAATAATAATGATGATAATAATAATGATAATAATTTATATATATATATATATATATATATATATATATATATATATATATATAGCTTAGTGAGTTAGAAGAAGAGAGTAAGTTTAATTCTATGAGAGGAGACTTATCGGGATAATATGAAGCTCAAAAGGTTTCATTGAAGCTTATATAGGAAAACAATAAGAATGGAAAATGAAGTCACAAAAACTATGCATTTGTAAATATAGAATGGATCATTTATTCAATAATGTAAATACAAACGTTTAGTGGATAGAGGGGACTCTTCATGTCAAGGCATTTCGAATATATAAAGTCTGAAGAAATGCTGGTTTTTGAAAATTTTCAAACGGTATAATGTTTTAAATTGTCGAACTAGACATTGAAACAATTGTAACGTAAAATGAAATACATTTTTGTTGCCATCAACACCTTGTCTTGAAGTCTTGATTTTGAACACAAAGTATATTAATGCTCAATTATGAAATATGATAGTTTTGTAGCTTAAACCCTAAGTCAACCATTTTTGACTTAAAACCTATTGGTATATAAAAATTTACTGAATTAAACGACCTCAGTCTATTACATATAAGTCTATATATATATATATATATATATATATATATATATATATATATATATATATATATACTGAGTTCGTGTAATTCAGTAAATTTTCATATTGGCAACAAAATGTGTACTTCATTTTACGTTACAATTGTTTCAATGTCTAGTTTGACAATTTAAAGCATTATATCGTTTGAAAATTTTCAAAAACCAGCATTTCTTCAGACTTTATTAATAAACACACTTTAGGCAATGTAGCATTTTTTGAATAGAAAGAAAAAAAGGCCGGGGGGGGGATCCCTAACGGCAAAAGTATGCGAGAAACATTTACCTTGGTTGTGGTTACGGAAAAGCCCATTTAAATATTAATGTATCGCCTAATTTTCGTATCCTTATTTAAGAACAACGTTATGTGAAGTTTTTATGAGGAGCCCTAAGCCATTAAACATTTAAAAAAAATATACCCCATTTGTTGGGTTCCTAAATTCCTTTATTTTCCAATGATTGCTTTTTTGTAAAAAGAATTTTTAAAAGTTTGGTATCTATATTTATATTATAGCCGTAACAACCTTGTAAAGATGTTACGGTTAGTTTTAGTTTCGTATTAGTGGCAAGTAATGTTTATATATTATCGTTCTATTGGTACATGGATATAATACCATTTCCGGTTTTGAATTTGATTGAATATGAGAATAAAGTAAAATGGGTGTATTAAATATATATAAATCTTGTAGGACATTTCGGGTAAAGTGTTCTAATCTATTTACTGTCTGAGGATTCATAGTTATTTTACTTGAAAAATGTTTTTATGTCGTTGCTTAGGATGGTTTGAAGGGAGATAATCCAGTTAAGTTGTAAAGTACTGCTAGTTTATTCTGTTTGAAACTGGGTCGATTTTGTTTCTTATAATGGCTAGTGGGAGGTAATTCAGGCCGTTTGTGTTTTCGGTTCATTGATTACTTGAAGGCGACTATGATTTAATAAGTAATTTAATGAGATAGGCCCAGAACGTGCTACAAAAGCTTATTTAATAAATTAAGTATATAAATTAAGTTTTTGATCTAAAGGAATGGGTTGTGTTATTAATCACTTATGCTACTCCTGTCATATAATTCATACGTTGTATTCTTGGGTTGTCTAAATAAATAAATTATTGTATGTCTTCTAATTATTATTTTGGCAGTAAAACCACCCATGGCTCCAAGTGTGTTTCACTCCGGTGGGAAGATGTCTACTATATATATATATATATATATATATATATATATATATATATATGTGTGTGTGTGTGTGTGTGTGTGTGCTTTATCCTTATTTCCATGGCATATATATATTTATATATATATAAATTATATATATTTTTAAATATATAATCAAATTATAAAATTATATATATATATATATATATATATATATATATATATATTGTTAGTTACTTAAATTCAAATATATTTATAGCATTAATTTAAATGAATATTTTTCAAAATAGAGTTTAAAAAAAAGTGTTGCCGGTATTTTTAAGTAAAATTCCTAAAAACCATATTTCTCTCAAATTTTTAGTAGAATTTTGTCTTGTTCTAAACTTCAAATCATGAATCCTCATGCATATCATTTTCTTCCAAAAATTCAACATGGCAGTTTGAGAACCTACAAACGTTTGATCGGGTACCTTTATTTAGGTGCTTTTTTTTTTTCTTAATATCACCTTCTATAAAAGTGTTTCAAGTTTTGGGTTACGATTTTCCCATCTTTAATAACTATCCTTCCTCGTTTAATTACATCTATTTGTTCCTGACGAGCTGCATAATGACACAAAGTCAATATATTCGATCACGTTAGTGAAATATAGCAATGAAGTGTGCATAGGCATTTGCATAAATTATAATAAAAAAATATAAATAGAACACAAATAATTAAAACAAAAACCCAAAATTGATTCGTTCCATCGATCATTCTAATGTTACTGCCAGATATATATACTCTAAACCTGGAAACATATCTTCATTGAGCTTGTTAGTTGTATTCACACACACACACACACACACACACACACACACACACACACACACAAACACACACACACACACACACACACACATATATATATATGATTATTACAATACTTATTTTAATACCTGCAGACACTGGTGTTTCATCCTTCTGAGAATCATCAGTGCAGGTTTACACGATTACTACCGGTATGGAGATTCGAACCCGCCACGAAGCCATCTCTGACTCCATTAGTAACCGCGAGAAATATCGTTGAAATTTTAACATTTATTTTGTAAAGGTCGTAACATCCGGCTGTATTGATCTGATTATAACATGCGTTGCGAGCTTCGGGGACCGACTTTCTATTTCAACTTTAAAGTGCTCAATAGTAAGAAACCGAGTTTCTTTCTTATATATATATAACGTTATATAACGTTTTCATTCTTAATTCCACGCAGTTATGCAGAATGTAGAGACTATGCTTATGCATAGAATGAAACCTATACTCAAATAAGAAACCATAAAAAATGAGTACGTAATTAATTATTGTTCCATTTATCAAGGACGCTAGCATATCCATGACTGAGTATATTAAAAAGTTCGTTTTCATAACTTTTAAATGGCAAAAGTATGCTTTTGATATTAATATCAGAGCGAGAACAAAATGTTTATATTGGGACGGATGTTTGTTTAAATAGACATTCGGACAGGTTATTTGCGGGCATCGCTTCCGTGGTCAAGTGGGAGAACTGTCGACTGTCAACACGACGATTCTAGGTTCATCCCTTGACTTGGGAGAGGTGCTCGCCTAGCGGCACTGATGAGTTGTGATACAACGAAACAGGACTATATGTCGATGACTACAAATATATTATATATACATATATATATATATATATATATATATATATATATATATATATATATATATAATTTTGTGTTTTCAATTATCTTATCTTTTTTCATTTTCAATCATTTAACCGTTATTTCAGAAACGCCACGCGAAAGGATTCTAACCGTCTCTGTTCAGTGCAATTGTTTTATCAAGCACTTAGTTCACCGAATATACTCGGAAGGCAATTTTTGAAATTCTTTTCATGAGTCTTGTTGTTGCTATGAATAATTGTATAAATCGTCCTAAAATTCTAGTCAATTTCCGTGTCGTATGTACGATTTTTTCATTTCGTTATCTTTTCCTCTCAACTCGCCTAGGATTGATGGATTCTCTCTCACCATATCACGTTTAGGTATGCCACTGTAGAAATTGCATAATCATAAAGGATCGTGTATGAGTTATTTTCATTATTTTTATTTTTTTTTTTTTTTGCATATAATCAGAGCACTTTCTGATGCACTGGTTATTCAATGTTTTACAAATGTTTCTGAACTTTTGAGATAAGGATTAGTTATTTGGGCTTTTTGGGCGCGGTAGTAAGAGTACTTAGAAAAAAAAAGTAAAAGTAATATTCTCCAGAGGGTTTAAGGTTCAATTCTCAGTGTGGGCGACTGAAAAATACAATTGCGAATTACTTAGGACCTCTATCCAGTCGTGGCTGATAGAACGAGAGCATGCTACCCCTGTGAAGTATATACAGAGTTCCGCTCCAAATTCCCTCCAGATTCCCAAGTTCAACAAAAACATTCCAGAGTTCGACAATATACACATGAAAAAGGTCGAAGGTTAAATCAACCGAAAAATTGTGAAAATGTCATTGAATATGAGAATAGTAATCCAAAAGTTTCGCAAGTGGTCCAGTGAAGACACTTCATAGTGCCACATTTAAGTACAGACCACCTCCCGCAACGGAATCATACAACTAGATGCCAGTTGACACATACTCTCCATTCCTGTGTGGCAGATCTTGACCATGTTGCTAAGATCACTCATCAAGATTTGATCCAGCATAGCAATTATAATCCTCTCCTAACTTTTGAACCGGTCTATAGAGCCTGTCTTATCGATATCTTCTTAGGAAATTAAAATTTGGAATTTAATTTGTAAATTAAAAATTTACAACAAATTTATTATTCGATAGGAAACACAAAATTTAAAGTTTTTGTTTCTTAATTCATGGATTTTCAATAAATGCCTCATCGGAAAAAATGGTTTTAGCAAAATATTATGGATAGTTAGCCACGCTAAAAGCTTGCATGAAAAGCCTAAAGGACATTCCATGGTGTAACTATGTTCAATGAACAAAAATTGAGGCACAATCGTAAAATCCAAGGAAATGAAAAAAAAAATGTTCAATCCAAATGCGAGTTTTTAATGTTCAAATGTAAACATATAAAGTAATCCATAAGTTTTAACCTTGTATTTTTTAGACTTTAGTAGTATAAACGATTCAGCCGAACCATTTAAATACAGTGGATTTGTAAATAAAATTTTTTTTTTTGAAACAAGAACGAATGACACAAATATTACATGAATGCCATATATTTCAGCGATATTTACCATATATTTCTAAAATAAGACGAGGTACAAAATTGGAGCAAATTTTAATAAATTTATCATAGATCGGCTGTATAAGAAATCAGGAAACCATGCTGGTTTAGATTATGATATTATATTAGTTTTTAAAGAATTTTTTTAAACTTTAACGCCGAAACATACGGTAAGTTAGCCTTATTAATCTTGAGCAATAAATAAATAAATAAATAAATAAAAATAATGAGTAAATAAATAATTAGATCCCATATCCGGAATATTTTTTGTTCTTTTTTTTAAACGAGGTGATGTTTGATCAACACTACCGGGGAACCATGACTTAATATACTGTTTTGTATGTATATCATTTCATATTTAATTTTATTTTAAATACGGGGCATACTGATGAGACTTTCCAGGGTGACGGGAATCAATTCTCCTTAAGACAACGTTTAAACAGTTTCGTAAGGATGGGCGCAAGTTCTGGTTGAAGTCTTTTGAGTACTATAATTGGAATACCATTAGGGCCGGTTGCTTTACTGGAATCAAGGTTTTTGATTAGCTTGGCAACATTACGTACAAATATTTGTATATCACATAGCATGTTTTCTGATACAAGAGGGAATATTGGATGTTATCGGCATTGGTCGCAAAGGGTAAAATTAGCTGCAAAGTTCTTGGCAAAGGATTCTGTTTTGCTATTTGCAAGAACTGGTGGGAACCAAGCCGCTGCTCGGCTACTTTGGACTTGACGGACTGAGCATATAACTCTCTTGCGTTCCTTATTACTTTTTTACAGTGGTTGCCGGCAGTCCTGAAATCGGCTTTAGTCTCAGTACATCTATTACGTTGGAAGCAATGGAAAAAGTAATTTCTGTGCGCAATGGCAGCAGCACATTCTGGAGAGAACCACAGCTGGCTGTTAGGTTTTTGCTGGAATTTTTTAAGGGTATGAAACGGTCAATACCTACAATTAACCATTCGGTCAGGTCTGATACTATAGAGGACACATCCTTTTTAAACATGAAATTTGTTTATATTTAAAAAAAATGCGCTGTTTTCAGCTTTCAAAACGTGTTCATTTATATACGTAATTATTTAAAAAATATAAATTAATAACTTAAAATATTGCAGCATTAAGAAATAAAAAAAAAACATCAATTTAACATTAGAAATACATTCTTAATGCTGCAATATTTTAAGTTATTAATTCATTATATTTTTTACTAGAATATCTTGTCCTTTTCTTTTCCAGTTTTAACAACTAGTCCTTTTACTTTTCTAACCTTAACCTCTACCATATTACTTTTTTTATGCTCGCATTTTTATATGTAATCTATGATTATTCCAGGATTTGCTTTGAAATAATATTTTCTTTTTTTGTGTTCAATATCATACGCATTGTCAACAATCCATAAAAAAATTATTACAAACTTCTTACATTGATTAAATAAAAAAAATCACATAAAAAACGTAATGAAGTAAATAAGCAAAAAGAAGGGACAAAAAGAGAGAAACAGACATAACGGGTGACGTCGTAAGCAACAGATTATCAGCTGTAGCACGGTAACGAGCATAACTTTTGTTAACTCTCTCTATGTAATCAAAATAAGATGGCATGCAAGCAACATTCCCGCTATGATTTAAGAATGTGTCGACGATGAAAACGTTGTTATAGTAACTAACAGCCAATCAAAATAAACCGTCTCCCACGCTGATTATTAATTCTGAGGACTTTTAAACACCACTAATCTTATCATAACTTTTGTTTTAATGAACAAAAATTGAAAATTTTATTTTAAAATATAGCTGAGAAGGTGAATTATAAACTGTCAAAATTGTTTGAAATTTGGTCGCAAAATGAGTTAGCAGTGAAGCTTTAAAGCAGTTCTAAATGAGTAAAACTAACACTTAACCATGCCGTGTTTGAATATATATATATATATATATATATATATATATATATATATATATATATATATATATATATATATATATATATATATATACAGGCGGCAAAAAAGCCCACACTTGTAATTTTTTTCAAAAACTGCAAATTCAAGCTAAATTTAATGTAACTGTTTAAAAAAACTATACCTCATTTGATTGGCATTTTATTCTTCTATAATTTTACCTGTTCATAATGGACTTTTAATTGGAATATTCTAGTGTTCACGTCAATTAAAAGAAATAACTTCCAATTGACGAGGCAAAAGAAAGTCCGCACAATGGAAAATTGTTATTTAAATGTAACTTTAGGACATTAATGCAACACAAATACAACAGGAACACAATGAACTAGTTCATATTTAGTAGCATAGTCCTTCTGCAATTTGACAGCCTGCAATCTTTTGAATTAGACTGCAGCAATACTCCAGGGAAAGGGCATCCCACTTTTCATTAATCTTTGTCCAAAGTTCTTCCAAATTTGAAATGTTATCATTGCGTAGCTGTTGCTTGATGTAATGCCATACGTTTTCGATAGGATTGAGGTCTGGATATTGTGCAGGCCAATCCAAACACGGAATATCATCTTCTTCCATTAACCTTTTGACATTGCCAGCTGTGTAAATTGGAGAATTATCCTGCATGAAGATAGGATTATCATCCAAATTTCGACCAAAGTAGGGTAGAAAATGCTCAGTCAACATATTAATGTACTTGGTCGAATTAATTTGACCTTGCAAGCGAACTATAGGCCCGAGACCCTTGGTACTAATAATGCCACACACCAAAACTAAATCGCCACCACCTTGCAGTGTTGAAACTGTGCACCTAGGATTAAATTCTTCGTCTTTCCTCCGACGGACGAACTGCCTACCATCACTGCTTAGCCTATTGAACTTGCTTTCGTCGCTAAAACGCACTTTTGACCAATATGAAGAGGCATGATCTTCATTGCATCTGACGAAGTCCAAACGGCGCTTTCTTTTCTTTGCAACATATCCTCGCAAATTAAAATTCTTTTATCTGTTCTTGACAGTAGAAAGAGAGCACTTTTTAACAAGATTGCACTGTTGTTGGATTTTGGGAGCTGTTCTTAATCTTTCTTAGGCTGCAGATCTTGATAGTATTGTCTTCCTTGTAAGAAGCAACTGTAGTACGACCATATTTAGGGGTATCACGAACACTTCCGATGTTTCAATCTCCAGCCTATTTCTCTATTGGATAAACCAGAAAGGTGGAGATTAATGAGCTCAAGACGATCACTAAGAGAAAGTCGTGGCATATGGACTAAATGCTACGTTGTATAACCTGGAACAACAACACTTATGATTAGAGATGCTTGTTGCACACACACACGTGAACACATACACAAAATAGTTTGGTTGTAGCAGTACAGACACACGTGAACACATACACAAAATAGTTTGGTTGTAGCAGCACACACACATGTGAACATATGCACAGAATAGTTTGGTTGTAGCCGTACAGACACACATGAACATATACACGAAATAGTTTGCTTGTAGCAGCATAGACATGTGAGCATATACACAAACCTTTGCAGAGATTTGAATAACGGTCTGTCTATTAGTTACAACGAACTGACGTTGGGAATTTCATAATCATGTGTTCATAATAAATAAACAAACGAAAATCTATCGAAGCCGAAAAAATAACGCGTGTCTGCATTGATGAATTCAATGACGCATTTCTTCTTCTGACGCACGTCCATGAAAGAGGTTGCATTTTAAGAATCTCACTTTATCAATATCTGCAACAGCGAGATGAAAATTCAGATTATGAATGCATAAATTCGGTCAACATAACAATACAATTTGAAAACCCTTCTGATTGATTCGGGCAAAATATAAATAGGAGTGATGTATATCGAAGGGGGCAGATCTCGGTATCTAGAGAAATGAAATAATTAGGATCGAAAATAATATTTATTAAAAGAAAATGCCGGAATCAAGCTCAGTATCAGAAGTTAAAATGAAGGCATATTGCTATTTAGATGTGATTCCAGGAATGCAGTAAATTATCAATCATAGTAGAAATGACTATACAATAAAATTCAGAGCAAGTAGAATGGGACAATGGGAATTTAGGAATGTCTTCTTGCTGCCAGAACACCTGTTCGAAGTAGATACAAAAACATTGACATGTTTGGCCGCGTTCTGACGTCACAAAGAAATATAGATCAATATGTACAGTTACGAGTTAGAGTCGAGAATGTTAGAGTTAAGAGTTGACAGTTCATAGAGGAGAGAAAGAGTTAGCCTGAGCTCCTTCAGGAAGCGAAGGAGGAGGGGAGGGGAAGACAACACATAGAAATCGTAAACGACATCGGATTCTAATCATTCCCATCTCCAGCTGAAAATAAATGTCTTCATATTGTTTGTTAACCTTTGTCTTCGTCGTCATTTGAACCGCAACGTAATGTATTATCTTCTGTTATGATATAACATCACACTGCCCCATCATCTTGAATATTGAATTTTATATGAAACTCCTTCCAAAGTATTAACTCTACCCACCTCATCAATTATGTATCTCTCCTCTGTGTGTCTTCACCTATATCAACTTCCTATTATAAATGTGAACTCCCCAAGTAATTTCGTCGTGTTCGTCGCTGTGCACCTTCGTATTAAACGACGTTATATGTCGTCTCGTCCCGATCATGTGAACCTGTAAAATGTTTTTGAGGGGGGTAGATATTTATTTGCTGCCCACCTCAGCAAAATGTGGCACAAGGCCGGAAAGTGGGAACCCCGCAGGCTCCCCTAAAGGAGGGGCACTCCTGCAATTTTAAAAATTGCCTAAGTAACCCCGTCGGCATTCCCCGGTCGGGGCGCCTCAGGCAACAAGCAATAAACTTGCCCCACCGGAAAGCCCGGTGGCAAGGCCTGGGAGGGTGGACCTCCTAGGTATTACCCAGGCAGTGTACGTCAGTCCAACAGGTGCTGGGCCGGTTCCCGGCCCCTCACCTGTTGGGCTGAGTGTCAAGTGACGAATCCTTGACATGTACTACCCTTTCTCCATGCAGCCGAGGCCGCTAGGAGACATCCCATCAAAAGAGTGTTTTTGAGGGGGGTAGATATTTATTTGCTGCCCACATCAGCAAAATGTGGCACAAGGCCGGAAAGTGGGAACCCCGCAGGCTCCCCTAAAGGAGGGGCACTCCTGCAATTTTAAAAATTGCCTGACTAACCCCGTCGGCATTCCCCGGTCGGGGCGCCTCAGGCAACAAGCAATAAACTTGCCCCACCGGAAAGCCCGGTGGCAAGGCCTGGGAGGGTGGACCTCCTAGGTATTACCCAGGCAGTGTACGTCAGTCCAACAGGTGCTGGGCCGGTTCCCGGCCCCTCACCTGTTGGGCTGAGTGTCAAGTGACGAATCCTTGACATGTACTACCCTTTCTCCATGCAGCCGAGGCCGCTAGGAGACATCCCATCAAAAGAGTGTTTTTGAGGGGGGTAGATATTTATTTGCTGCCCACATCAGCAAAATGTGGCACAAGGCCGGAAAGTGGGAACCCCGCAGGCTCCCCTAAAGGAGGGGCACTCCTGCAATTTTAAAAATTGCCTGACTAACCCCCTCGGCATTCCCCGGTCGGGGCGCCTCAGGCAACAAGCAATAAACTTGCCCCACCGGAAAGCCCGGTGGCAAGGCCTGGGAGGGTGGACCTCCTAGGTATTACCCAGGCAGTGTACGTCAGTCCAACAGGTGCTGGGCCGGTTCCCGGCCCCTCACCTGTTGGGCTGAGTGTCAAGTGACGAATCCTTGACATGTACTACCCTTTCTCCATGCAGCCGAGGCCGCTAGGAGACATCCCATCAAAAGAGTGTTTTTGAGGGGGGTATGAGACGAATGGATTCGCCAATTATTTTTATAACCAACGGCTGTGCTAAACAACCAATCAAAACGTCGCAAAATTATTATAAAAATTGTCAAATTTTGGATTCAATCAGTTCGCCATTTGCTACGTCACGGACCGCATTTAATTCTTCGCCGCCATCTTGGTTATTGATCTGAACTACGCCGTCATCTTTGTTCAACATATCTCAGAACTTAAGAAGTTAACTACGCGACGGATCGCATTTGATTCTTGGTCACCATCTTGGTTACTGATCTGAACTACGCCGTCATCTTTGTTCAACACAATGTCTCAAAACTTAACAGAACCCCTCCGCTGTGCATTGCTTTGTGGAGGCATTGCTTTTTGGGGTGGGGGCGGAAGAGATCCTTTGAGATGAGGCTTCGTAATTTGTGCACTCATTCTTTTTGCGGGCTGTTAACCTCATCTTCATAGTTCTTGTTGTTTCAGTACGTCTCGGCCAACTAATCCCCTGGCCTGTTTCTTTGGGATCGAAACAGCTATATTCAGACAATGCTCACCTGGACCGTAAAAATCCAACGCCTCTATCCACGGCGCCATGGGCCTTGAACGCGCAGTGGATAGAGGCGCTGAGTGTCTACGGTTTCAGATTGCGGTTGTAGATGATCCAGGATCACGGATATATTACTTAATAATGCCTCCTTGTACAATTAATTATACACCAACTCGAAATTAAAAAAAAAGTGATTTTTTTTCTTTTATATCAGTGAAATGTGATAAAAAAAGAATATATTCGTCTGGAGTAGTTGTGTGATCTTGGCTACATAATCACGTAATACAATCTGGTAATTCGCCTTAATACCTAGTTTTTCATAGTCTTAGCTGGTAATATACGTAAGCATTAGGCGTTTGGCGTATCTTTGAACAACTTCTTCAAGCTACTATACCCATCCGTATTTATGGCTTACATCAACCAATCATATTTTTGTATGGAGGAACCTGCATGTATTCACTGTCATCAGATCTATCTGTTAATTGAATCGCAAAGACAACATACAATTAACCAACGTAATGTTATACACAGATTGGCATAGATAAATCTCCCGGATTTCATATTGTTACTCTACTAAAAATAGTCAGCCAATTAAAACCATTCATTCTATATTAATAAAAATGACTACTTTATATCAGTTCTTTGAGTTGTGTTCGAACAGTTCCTTGTTATGTCAGTTCCCATCTTTATCTAACTGCTACCGTTTTATAGTTAGTACAAAAAAAGATGTTTAGGATATTCCGTGGAAAACATCGACCACTTAGTATTTGTACGGGAGAGTAAGTAACTACGAGTATTCACATACTGTTTTTATTCGCAAACTAATTTTCAAATTATGTTTCTAATAAAAAGTAATTCGTGTTAAATTAATGGCGAATACACTCTATGCATTAATTCTTTCTGCCGACTGCTATCCTCATCTTCATAGTTGAAGTTTCACGACGTTGTGACCAACTCATCCTCTGGCCTTCTTTAGGTGATAAACCGCGATCGGATAGGAATACCGAATCTTGTAACTTATCCCCAGTAATTACTGCCTTTCATAGTAGTTGTCTCACCACGTTTTGGCTAACTAATCCACTGGCCTGCTTGGATAGGATTGAAACCGCTATCTACATACAATGTTAAGTTAAAACCGTAGAGACTCAACACCTCTATCCACTGTGTGTTCAAGGCCCCGTGGCACAGTGGATAGAAACGTTGGATTTTTACAGTCTAGGTGAGCATTGTGTGAAGATAGCTATTTCGATCAAAAAAAAAAAAAAAGCTGACCAGAGGATTAGTTGGCAGAAATGGATGGCTCTCGTCAAGGAGAAGCCCCATGTTTTGACAAGCTTCTGGGTTTGTCCTTTACTCCTGATCTGAAACGGAACACGTACATCAAGTCTGTTGCCAAGGTCGATGGAAAGATGGTGAGATCCTTCTACCGCTCCAGAAGATATCTCACTACTGATGCAATTCTCTATCTATATAAAAGCCAAGTACATGCAAGGATGGAATACTGCTGCCATAGCTGGGAGGAGCTGCTAAAAACAGCCTATCCTGCCTTGACAGAGTACAAAATAGACTTCGTGGCTTAGTGGGGGATGCCCTTTTCTCTACCCTGCAACCTCTCTCCCACAGAAGAAACGTTGCGAGTCTATCCTTGTTTTATCATTATTTCCATGGCAGGTGCTCGTCTGAACTCCAATCTCTGGTCCCCCGTCGCCAATCTTTCACGAAAAACACCCGTCTAGCTGAATCCAATGTGAAAAATTTCCTCCACTCTTTATCTGTGCCTAAATCAAAACGTAGAATCCATGAACAAAGCGTCTTTCTTAGAACTGCACGCCTGTGGAACTCTGTTCCGTCGGCTTGCTTCCCACCTGACTACAACCTGGATGTCTTCAAATCGAACGTTAACAAATTCCTAATGAACCACCCCCTTAAGTAAACACTTCATTAAATTTCCACACTAACGTACTGTACTTGAAATAACCCTTATCCCTGAGTGGCTTCCGGGCCTTGATAAGTGGTGACCAAAAAAGAAACGTAGTGGAAAAACAACTTTTAAGATGAGGTTAACAGTTCGAATAAAGAAGAAGTGCACAAATTAAGCAGCCTCATCCCAAAGGACCCCTACTCCCCAGCAAAAAAAAAAAAAAAAAAAATGTAATAGTCTTAATGCCGATTAAATAGTTTATTTAGTTTTTAAAAAAAGCATTTATGTAAATTTTTAATGTTATGTTAATTCATAAAATTCGTATTACAAATATCCTTTAGAGTTATGGAAGATTAGAACTCTTGAAGCTACAGTTTTCATGCTGAGTATTATTTTCACAATGTTTCGGTCGATATAGCCTCCAACCTTCTTCAGGTGTATTTTGTCGAACTCGAGAAATCTTTCTGTCAAACTTTTCATCTCACAAATTCAGAAATATAATATCAGCTATTGCCATTTAAAAAATTCCTGTTGTAGTAATGTGCTTTTCCTCTTATTTATGAATCAATCACGTGTTTCTACGTACGAATAAATTTTTAATCTACTAGCACTTCGGCCCGGTAAGAAAAAAAAGTGGTAGTAGGAAGGCAGGCTCGAACCCGTACCGCGAAGGAGGAGAAGAACGGGGGAAAAAAAGTTGACGTTTTGCGGTTACGACCACCGTAAACATGAAGTGACTTATGTTTATATGAAGGCCAGACAATCGAAAGGAGAGGATATCTTTTAAAAATATGGGCGAAAAAAGCGACGCTCCCCTGAAGAAAAGTGCTTAGTTGAACGTGAAATGTTAATGATTTTAGCAAATTTTTCGATATTTGTCGTATGAAAGGTCGAACTTCATAACGATACTGATCTTGGTAAAATCCGTCGCCGCTGTCAAAAGTTTTAGGCAGACATGAAAACATACATACATACATTTATATATTGGTAACTGAAAAAGCCTGCCCTATCTCTGATTACCTTTTATGTAAAATTTCAAATATTTACACCAGAAATTATCTGAGTAATTAGGTAGAGACCACAGGGGTCAATTTGTTTAAACTTTCACCCCTATTATGACCCTTTAAAATTTAATGTTTTGGGCTCAAATCAAGTTATTAAGTTTGATTCTTGTCCAAGGAACCTATATCTAAAATTTCAAGTGTTTAGACCCAGAATTGTCAGAGGAGTTTGGTAAAGTTCTTAAAGGTCAAATCGTTGACCTTTGACCTCTTACACAGCCAAATTTCTGGCCAAAAACGGATCACAAAAATTTTCCCAAATCTCAGTATTCTGTATATCAAATTTCGAGTCTGTGGACTTAAAATTGACAAAGTTATTGCGTAGGGAAATGTACACAGACACACAGACAGACAGACAGACAGACATACAGACACACAGGCACGTTCACTTTTATAGATATATTAGCATTTCAGCCCGACGTCGCCCGGGTGTTTGGAGGTTTGTGCTGAGCAATGAAAGAAAAAAACGGCCAATATTTTTAACTTTGACCCCTATTATGGCCACTTAAAAACTATTTTTTGGGCTCAAATCAAGTTATTCAGTTCTATCCATGTCCAAGGAACCTATACCTAAAATTTCAAGTATTTAGACCCAAAATTGTCGGAGGAGTTTAGTAGAGTTCTCAAAGGTCAAATTGTTGAAATTTGACCCCTTAATAGCCAAATTTCTGGCCAAAACCGACCACATAGATTTTCCCAAATCTCAGTACCCGGTATATCAAATTTCGACTCTGTAGACTTAAAATTAACAGAGTTATTGCTTAGGAAAGTGTACACAAATACACAGACAGACAGACAGACACAAAGACACACAGACACGTTCACTTTTATAGATATTCTAGCATTTCAGCCCGGCGTTGTCCGGGTGTTTGGACGTGTATGTTGAGCAAAAAAAAAAAGTGGTAGTAGGAAGGCAGGCTCGAACCCGTACCGCAAAGGAGGAAAAGAACGGGGTAAAACCTAACGTTTATGCTGTTACGACCACCGCCAAACCGGAAGCGACATTTTTTAAAATTAAGACTAGAAAAAAGTGACTAAACCCCGTAGAAAAGTGCCTAGTTTAAGGGGAAGATATTAATGGTTTTAGCCAATTTTTCTATATTTGTCGTATGGAAGGTCGAACTTTAAAACGATACTGATCTTGGTAAAATCCATCGCTTCTATTGAAAATGTAAGGCAGACATGCAAACAGACATACATACATACATCTATATATTGGTAATTAAAAATTTTCGACCCAAACTGACGAAAAAGCGAGCCCTATCTCTGAATACCCTTTATATAAAATTTCAAATATTTACATCAGAAATTGTCTGAGTAATTTGGAAGAGACCGCAGAGGTAAATTATTTTTTTCAACTTTGACCCCTATTATGACCCCTTAAATTTTATTGTTTTGGGCTCAAATCAAGTTATTAATGTCCAAAGAACCTATATCTAAAATTTCAAGTGCGTAGACCCAAAATTGTCGGAGGAGTTTCGTAGAGTTCTCAAAGGTCAAATCGTTGAACTGTTACCTTTTTATCGACAAATTTCTGGCCAAAAACCGATCACATCGATTTTCCCAAATCTCAGTACTTTGTATATCAAATTTCGAGTCTGCAGACTAAATATTGACAGAGTTATTGCGTAGGGAAATGTACACAGACGCAGACACACACGGACACGCTCACTTTTATAGATATATAGATAGATAATAGATATAATGATAAAACTCTATGGACTGTCGTGTGCTTCCTTGCTTAAATCTTTTCTATAAAAATATGGAATTATATTTATCTTTGTACTTATTAGCTGCTCTTTCCACTTTTTCCTTTACTTTTTTTTACCTTTCTCTTTTTTCTTTTCTTTCCTTTTTTTAATGATCACCATAACTTTTTTTTAACGATCTCCATTATCAATTTTGGTTTCGGTTTCGAGTTTAACAGATGGTATTCAAATTATATATATTTTTTTACTTTTGAAATTATAACTATATATTGTGTGCAATATTTAGCTATAATTTTATAGATTTTCTACGAAATGATTATTCATAAAGATAAGTAAACACCTTTGATATAAGGAAACTTACAATATGTTAGTTCTTTAAACAATTAAAACATCTTTGGATAGCCAATAAACGTAAGAAATATATTATTAGCGTTACAATTATGCTCTTTAACGAAGCGAAGTGGACATTTCATCTAGTATAAACAGAACTAAACAAAGAAATCAATACATAAAACCCACGCTCTAAATCTTGATCTTTCCTTTTCCAAAAACGTAGCCATAATTTTCGCTGAGTCATACCAATCATGGCCGCCGTTTGTGCTGTGACGCGCCAGCCGAGGGCGGAAAAATTTGTCGGGGGAATTTTTATCACGTTTGATATAAAATCAATATGGCGGCTGAAGATCGAGGCGTCAATGTGGAAAAGCCACTTGGGGGAGGGGTTGGTTAAACTAGGGGGTTGTTGACGGGGACTGAACGAAAATTAGGGAAAACGGGCAGCGTGGAGATAAAAAGAAATGTAGCGACTGCGCGCTCGCATATGCGGAGAGAGAGAGAGAGAGAGAGAGAGAGAGAGAGAGAGAGAGAGAGAGAAACAAAGAGAGAGACAGAGACAGAGACAGAGAGAAAGAGGGAAGGGATATAAGGAGAAAGAGACGAGCTTCTTTTTGTCAAATAAAAAGGCCCTGATTAGGACCAGCAGGCAATTTGAGAAGCCCAAGATGGCCACTGATGAAAGCATGGATAACGCACAAACATACACAGACAATCTACACACACACACACACACACACACACACACACACACACACACACACAGAAAGAAAAGAGAGAGAAAGAGGAAGAGAGAGAGTAAATATATGAATATGTAAACAAATCAAAATATCGTAGCTAATATAATCTATTATATATATAAATCCGTAATCCTGTCTGTTTGTTTGTTTGTTCACAATTTGATTAATATATACAAAACTTCCTGCTGAAAACGGTTATCTAAATAAATTTTATTTTACTATAATATTTTCTATATAAATGAATAGCATCACGATCAATATATATACACTATATTGAAGGCAATGTACAATGTACATAATCTAATTTGCATATTATATCAAAGAAAATATTTTAAATAATTCGCTCAATTAAAATTACTGATTATAGTAATGTAATTGATGTAATTGTTCTATTTAAGAGTATTATTTATAGTTAATTTATTCAAATTATTTTAATTAAAGTTATTTTGTACTATTTGCTAAACTGGCCATTTTAAGTAATTTTTACTGATATTGCACTTCCGGCTATGAACGGATATAGTTTTTAACCAAATCGAGAGATATGGTGATTTGTTTTAATTATTTATTTTCCATAAATGTAAAAGTTACAAATATTGATAAGAAATAAATAACTAGGCTAAGTATGATTTTATTTTTCGACGAAATATTTTAAATCGTTAGCCCTCTATTAAAGTCTCGGCTATAAATGTCGATTCATTGTAAGGTGTGAGCACGTTTACCAAAAGGTTAAAATTTATTTCCTACGGACGATTTTAAAATCATTTTTCAACTATTCACTTGACTGTCTGAATTTTATTATCGTTTCCATAATACTTTGAAAAAGAAACAAGGTAAAGTAATGCTTTTTATATAAGATATATTCCTACGCGTTTTTTTTTTCACTTTTTTTTCTTCGATTTTCTTTTGAGAAAGATCTTATGTTTTCTGGGTAATTGATTTAGTTGATAATATATATTTTTGTTGGGTAGTTTCGACGTAATTATGGGTCTTTTTTCGGGGGGAGGAGGTGTCGCTTTATGTCTCAGCGTCATTCAAAGAAAAATAATTGCAGAAGTTAAAAAATGCGGGTGTTTTTATCTGTTTAGTAATTTTGCAGTTTACGAACCGTGCTATTTTTTTTAGATATGATTTACAAGTGTAATTCAATTTTTGCCGTATCTTTTGTTTATTAAATTTTTATGTGAAAGTCCTTCCTTTATTAAAAATGGGGTACTTTTTATATACACAACCAAGCATAGTTTATCCGTAAAAATCCTAATTTACATTTTTGGGAGCAACACAAACTGAAAACGGACCTGTACAGTATTTTTTTTCTACGTAATGTAGAACTTTCGTTTACATTTTTACCAGTGGTACAAGAAATGTCGTTTTTCCCAGAAGTTTTGGTTTCGAACCTGTAATTACATAAATATTAAAAGAATGCCAATTAGTATTGTGTAATAAAAATATATCCGGTGCAAAGCTCGGGTAAATCGGCTAGTAGTAAATATATACTAGGTAATATGCATATGTGTGTGTGTGTGTGTGTGTCTGTGTGTGCCTATGTCCGTGTGTGTATGTGTGTGTGTGTGGTCAGTATATGAATATATAAATATAAACAAAATGTAGTACTAGCTGTCTCTACCCAGCGATGTCCGGGAGTTTTATTTTGTTTATTTTCTTTATTTTTACCAAATTATTTTTTTCTAAATAGGATTTTGAGTATTTTGTATATTAATTACGATTACATTAATAATACAACCAACTTATTATAAAGTTATAACAAAATTTTTAAAGCGATGCTGTTCTTATCATTTATAAAAAATATAAATTCTAAATAACTTTCAAAACATTCAATCTTTTAATACATTAGGATTGACAAAGAAATTGAAAGCCGCAAATGTATAGCATATAGGACTATTTAAAAGCGTTCAAATATTTTTCTAATTAAGAAGGGTTACTAAAAAACTAAGTAGGCTCTATGTGAAGGACTAATAAAAATATGTAATGCACATAGAGACCGAAACACACACATATACACAAGAGGAGTTGTCTCACTTTATATAAAAATAATAGAGAAAAATCAAAATCAAACTTACGTAAAACGGACGTTTCCACCTCCATAGAATATAACGAGAAACAATGACTAGTGGACATTTCGGCCGTCTTCGTAATCTAATATTAACTTGGAAATTTCTCTGTTATCTATAATACCAATCTAACCTGTCTGTTCAACTGTATTTATGTATGTATGTTTGTATGTCTGCCGAAAACTTTCGACAGAGGCGTCGGATTTCTCACGAGATCGGTATCGCTTCGGATGACAAATATAAAAAAAATTGGCTGAAAGCATTAATTTCTTCACCGTCAACTGGGCACTTTTCTACAAGGAGGGGGTCGCTTGCTTCGCCGATATTTTCGAAAGTCATCCCCTCTTTTCGATTGACTAGCCTTGATTTAAACCTTCGCCACTTCCGTTTTTGCGATGGACGCAACAACAAAGACGTCACGTTTTTTTTCCACGTTCTTTTCCTCTCTCGTGGCACGGGTTCTAGCCTGTCTGCCTACTACCATTTTTTTTTTGCTCAAGACACACCTCCAAACACCCGGGCAACGCTGGGCACTCAGGCTAGTTATTACTAAATGATATGAACCCAGATTTGGACCACGAAAGAAAAATCGGAACACGGCGTAGGTTTTAAAGATACATTGAAAAAGGGAAAAAGATACAGAGAAAAGTGACAACGTTAGTTAGGCTTACTTGTCAGTCGGATACCAGTAGAGTATCCAATATCTAGAAGACAACCACGCTCTCAATTAAATATAGTATGTGGAAGAGTTCATCAATGGGTATGTGACACCTCCATAACACCAACACATGCATATTGCTGTACACTCAAACATTACATTCTTCAACTATTTTGATGTAACTCCAAGTTTGTACTAAAGCAATGCGATCCAGTTTTAAAAGTAAAACAGTAACACTTCTCAAATGTGTAAATCCGTCAAATCAGCAAAAGCCGAAGACAAAAACAATGCGGATAAAATAGAAGGAAAGCCATTTGGTTTACACCGCCACATAAAATAACGATAAGCACTAATATAGGCCGTACACTTTTAAATGTTGGATACGTTGTTTAACAACTTAAAGCAATTTGTAAACAACCGCAGGCAGTAAATGTCATATATCGGTCTCTGCGAGGTGTATGAATTATTATACATACTGGGCGATAACCTAGTTTGCTAGTTCGGTATCGGCGTCTAACCAATTTCACACGAACGCAGAGATCACACAGACACACACAGACAGACAGACAAACAGACAGACACACACACACATACACACACACATATATATATATAGTGTTATTGCATCAGAAAATGGAAGAGAAAGAATAAGCGAAAGAGAGAGAGAGAGAGAGAGAGAGAGAGATAGGACGACAACGGCTGCGTGCAATTTAGTTGACTTCGTGCGCACATACTTACCATAACTGTCTCTTTTTTTCCTGGCAAAGACTTTTTTGTGTCTGTTGGACTTAAAGGGAACAAAATTCACTTTTTTCAGAAATCCTGAAGTTTTTTTTTCATATTTTTCCGATATTAAATGTAACGTTAAATTCCTTTAAAAAATGAGTAAAAAACGGAAACAAACTGAGACATGTGCATGCGAGTATTGCGTTTTTTTCTAAACAGTTCGCTCGAGCTGAGATCGAAACCAAAACCTAAAATCAGTGAGTTAAGTACGGTAACTATTAGGCCAGCTTGCCACGATAAGTATAAATGTTTTTTTAAACCTTATGTTAACATAAGGAAAATGCGATGTGAACGATTCGTGAAACAGTTGACAAACAGTTGACAAACAGATAAAAAAATCGATGACCCCCCCCCCCCAAGTACCAAATTTTCAATTGTGACCTTTTTTTCCGGATGAAAACATATTAAATAGCGTTCCACATATCTGAATACCCTATATATATATAAGCCCCCCCCTCTTTGGGTAGAGCACTGTCGTAAATAATCTCACCCGCTACTTAATTGGCTGAAAATGCGAAGCTCGTTGTTTGTTTGTTTACGAACAGGGTATTTTAGCACTATAAAAGTGGTGGCGGGCGTCTATTTAAATAGACATTCCGACGAGTTATTTACGGGCTTCGATTCCATGGTCGAGTGGGAGAACAGCCGACTGTCAACACGATGGTTCTAGGTTCAATCCTTGGCTTGGGAGAGATGCTAGTTTAGCGGGACTGATGAGTTGTGATACAACGAAACAGGACTGTATGTCGATGACTACAAATATATATATATATATATATATATATATATATATATATATATATATATATATATATATATATAAAATTTCAAGTCTATAGACATAAAAGTCGTTGACTATATAAGTTGAGAAGTGTGTTTGTGTGTTCACACACATATTCTCACTTTTATAGATATATGTACAATACATCAGTCAATGAATTCTTTGTCTAACATATAGATGTAGCCATAATATAAAACAAGAAATATATAATTTTTATAAAACACTTACCATTAAATGCCACGTGTGAAAATTTGCGACTAATCAGGGTATTAGTTTACAAATCACATTAAAATGTTGCAAATTTCGAAAACAATAGAAAAAAAAACTTGAATTTCGTTTATTTATAAAGCATTGCTTTCTCTTCGAAAAATATTGTTCAAAAGAATAATTGTTTGATAAGTTATCTTCAGACACTGCTCCGTCGAAAACAACTTTAAAAGAAGCGATATGTTGATTATGAACGCATTCGTACAAACGCAAATGATACTGGATACCCGGGTTGCTCAAATCCGGAATTTATTCCCGGAAAATATATAAAAGCCACGAACTTGTTTTAGTCACTCGTAAATTGAAGTTGTGTGAGATAGCAGAGAGGTTGATAGTACCAGAAACTAATTTTTTCCTCAAATGAAAAGAGAAATTAAAAATGGCAGCCACGGATTTATATGGTGTAGTCTCGTGGAATCTCACGAGAGCTCTTCTTCCACTGCACACGTATGCAAATGGAATGGGGTCAGTTTTCTAATAAAATGCCTGTTGGTTATAGTCCTTGTACATGGGGAAATAGTTCCAGTGAGTTGTCTCCTCACGAGGGGAGATTTAGATACAAGGCAGGTTTTTATTGTCGTGATTAACACAATGATAAAAAAAAACCTGTAATGTAGCGTTCATACGTGGTAAATAATAACACATGCATTGTATAAGTTTACTGCTTTGTTAACTTATATAGAAGGATTAGCAGGGAAACCCGACATTGCCGGAGATTGAATGATGATCAAGGAATGTTTCACGTATTCACATTTTTATTCTCATCGAAATCGGTGAAATCGCCCATTTTTCAATCAATTCGATTCATTGCCTGCTCTAGCTGGGAACCCATCGCGGTGCACTCTGAGCAAGCTTCAAATGCCTCTCTGCAGTAACTTAGTCCACAATACATTGTAGTCTACATTGCAATGTAGAGAACTTAATGCTGATTTTATGAAATTGTATTTATGCATAACGGCTTGAATTTGTGTTTAAAAATTAAAAGTCAAGTATCATGGTTCAATTGCGTTCTAAACAGAAAATTCATTTCGAACGCGCTCCTGTGATATCAATGAACCTACTGTTTTTGCATGTAAGGCTTTTCTAAGCTTGTGTGGCAATAAAACTTCTCAAACGCACTTGTGACGTAAAGCTATGTAAGGTGTTGACTTTTTGTCAAAATCGCCCGTTCCTTCTTTCATCGAATTCTTTCAATCATTGAATACCAATTAATAATAATTATCGATGACATTTCAATACAAAACTACCAGAGACATCAATGCACAATTATGTGAAATTTCATAAAAATCGACCCAGCCGTTTTGGGGTCCATAAGAAAGGCACTCTCACACGTACAAAGTTATTTTTATATAAAAATAGAGATTGAGACAGACATACATGAAAACACATGTATTATCAAGTTATTTTACTTCAGTCGAAGTTCTCAGAAGTCAAGGGGCCCACAACCTGGGGCTAACACTTGAAATCTATATGAGATACATAGCTATTCGAATGTTCCATTAAAGTTATTTTTATGTCTTAAACACTGGATTAGTAACGAAATTAAAACATAATTTTCCTCTCCCCAATTAACCATTTTCATACGTATATCTTTCGTTTTGGTCTCTTGGTATTACTAGATTCCAGGACAAGAATTTATCTAGTCTGGTGGAGTATCCAGCTTCATGCTATTACTTGAGGTAACGTCACTTGGAGAAGATGCACCATTCCTCAGAAAAGCTAATATGGGTTAGCAATAGTGAGGAGATCTTATTTGGGCAGCGAATACTATGTGATTTTGAATATTTGGTCAGGGTTTACTTCTATGGAAAAAAGTATCCTCATGACAGCTTGTTCTGATAAACCCCTGTACCTTAGACACTCGAGGATTGTGTCTAGTAGGCATTTAAGATTTCTTTTCTGTCTTGGATCCATAATTAAATGTTGTTTAAAATATATTACATGCTTTTACTCCGAGAAAATGCATGCAGCTTATGTCTGAAGCTTAAGGGATCTTAAGAAGAAAATTAAATTCAGGAATCTTGTTTAATTGATATTTAATGATTAAGAATCAAATTTAATACAAATCTAATAAATCGAATTTTTAAATACTATGTGATTTTGAATATTTGGTCAGGGTTTACTTCTATGGAAAAGTATTCTCATGCCAGGTTGTTCGGGCAATCCCCTGTACAGAGAGACCGTAGACGCTCGAGGATAGTGTTTAGTAGGCATTCAAGTTCTTTCTAGTAGGCATTCATGTTCTCTCCAGTTATTAGTGTGAAGAGTCTTGTGTCCTGTGTGTTCCTCAACCTAATTGTTATGGTCCTTGTACATGGGGAAATAGTTCCAGTGATATTACTACAAACATTACTTTAGGTTAACAGGATTTATTCTTTCTTGACCAAGGCCAGAACAGATGAAGTGTACAGGGTGACCAAAAAAAAACAAAAAACAAAAACGGACCCAACTCTAATTAGGCCCCGTTTTTTTTTAATGTTTTGTCCGAATGAAATGAAACATTGGTCATTTTATTTAGTTTATTATATTTAAAGCATCACATCAATACACTAGGGTCTTTGGCCTTTTTTTCTCCGTTGACTGTAAAATGCTCAGAAAAACAATTAAATGTCCTCTGTTTTTTTTTTGGGGGGGGGAGGGATCACCCTGTAGTATAAGATCAGATATTACACTCTGCTCTTAGTCACGTAAAAGCTCATGGGAGTATAAAGTTAAACATGTCATAGCTTCACACTGGTATAAACGTAAAGAGAAATATTAGATTTAAAAAAAGACATAAAGAAATAGGTAGAGGACATCTATAAATATAAAAGCGAAAATGTATGTATGTATGTATGTATGTATGTGTGTTCGCTTTTTCTGTGTGTCTACAAAGGGCTTTTTTCAGAGAAGCGGTCGCTCGCTTCACAAGTTTTTAAAACTTTTTATATCACATATAAATCGTAATATCTCACAGTTAACAACGAAGCTCGCCTGTCTATTTAATTTGCTCGATTTCGGGAAGATAAATATTCAACATTTGTCGCTCGCCGCATGTGGGTTAGTCTTTTTCCTATAACATCTTGGGGGGGGGGAGCGTTCAGCAGTAAATGAAATCCCGCAGTCAAACCTGACCTCATTAACTCATTAAAACGGGCACCTGCTAAATCGAAGTAATTAAATAAATTCAAACGAGTTTCCGTTAGCATTTCGTGGTGGGGTAATGGTTAACGTCTCACGGGTTTTTTTTTCACACTTTAATTTACAACTTTGCCTCAAGGGTTCGGGTTCGATCCTCATACTTACTTTTTTTTAACCCCCCCCCTCCCCCGGAGTTTCCACACACACCTCCAAACACCCGGGCAACGCCGGGTATCCTCGCTAGTATTTAAGGAGAATAGAAAGTTAACGTTAGGTTTACTTTCAGCAGGTTCATAAGTCTCGCTTCCCTTTATCTTGTTCTTTAATTTCGATGTTTCTGACAAAGGGTAAAAATTGCTGTTTTCTGGTTTTAATATATCCATCTAACACTTATAGTTGGCTAGATTCCGATGTTGAAGTAATATTTTCATTCATTTATTTATTTTTTAGATTCTTACATCAGATTGCTTTATGCTTTGTTTATGAATGATTTCTATAAAAATGAGATGGAAAGAGTGAAGAGAACGATAGATAATGTGGAGAGAAAACGGATGCGGTGAAGTAAGAAAGATGTATTAAAATATAAGAAAAAAAATCCTCGTCTCCTTCATCTTGGTGGTGTTTCTGCGGACGTTGTATCCGATCGTTTCTACGGCGCCACAAATTCTCATTCGCAAACGTATCGACATTTGTCAATGGCATCAAAAGCGAGGCATCCCGGGCGTTAATCACGTTTTTTTCCCGCCTCTGCGTATCTTCGTTCGATTATGGCCGCTGTGAAAGTATCTCATTCATCTGTTTGTATGGGACCGCAAAAAAAAAAAAAAAAAAAAAAAAAAAAAAAAACAAAACAAAAAAAATAAATAAATAAAAAGGGGGGGGTCTTGATCTCTTGTATGCTGCTAATAGGATTTTTTGTATCCCAAATTTAAATCAAGCCACCAAAACTTTTATGCGAAAGCCTAATACTAAACATTAGAATCAAATAAACGAATGTACTTTTGCCATAACTTATATTACATCTTTAGTACTGAGTCACCACTTATGAACGCCAACAGTTACTCGAGGGTACTATTAACGGCATGGATAAATTATTTATTGAATGATGACGTAATCTCCAAGTAACACCAACTACAAAAATATCCTTAGAACAGCAAATCCTAACCTTTTAGAAAATTGATAGATTGGATAAAGTACTTTAAAATAAACTAGCGGGACCTGTGGAAATTCCACAGGGGACTCATTCATATGTAATATTGTTGTGTAGTCGGGTTCATATTGGTGACATGATACAGAAGATGACAATGACATTTATTTACTGTTTATATCACAACGTGGTGACTTCATATCTATATAATTACAAAACTCAAATGACCTTGTAACGAGTGTTGTAACCTAACATCCGGTTTACGACTTCCGGTTGCGCATGCGTACATAACAAATAATCAACGCGATAATAAAACGTATTAATTTACTGTGTACGTCTTCAGCGTCTCAATTGATTTTTTTTTTCGCGTTTAAATTATCCAAATAAACAAGTGGTGATACTGTTCGCATTTTTTTTTACATCGTTTATTTCCGTATTACGTTTAAGTTGTTTAAACGCAATTTTCTTACAAATAAATCTACTTTAACCCGTTGAAAACCATAAGAGAATTTTACAACGGCGATTTATCCACTGCCCTCATTTAAAAAAAAAATATTCCCCATTTTTAATACACCTTTATTAAAAAAAAAACACATTCATACATTTTCTTTTTCACTCCCGACATAAATAAATAACCCAGACATTTTTTTAAAATTTGCGTTACAAATAAATACTCAACGTGACAAAGTATTGTTTACTGTGTACGTTTTCAGCGTCCCAATTGTTTATTTTTCGCGTTTAAATTAAAAGAATATATATCAAAATTTGAATTTATCTTTAAGTACTATGGTATCTGTTCAGTGCACATTTACCTATAATATGGCAAACCACCTATAATTCAATGGCTGTAAGTTTTTTTTTTCAAAAATAAATAATTATAAACAGAACGACTCATAGAAATCTATCCATATTCTTTTTTCATTTTAATATACTTTCATAGAAATGTTTCTGTTATGTCACAAACGAACTATTTTCTTTACGTCACAAGTGTCACGCTCATACATTAATTCCATAGCTAATATAACATACTGACCCAACGGGTCACGGTTAGTTTAGTTATTATTAAAGTTGAGCTAAGACATTTATACAACAGAAAACACTATCAATAATTCCCCCCCACTCTTTATCTGTGCCTAAACCTAAACGTAGATTCCATGAACAAAGCTTCTTTCTTAGAACTGCACGCCTGTGAAATTGTCTTCCGTTTTCCCGCTTTCCAGCTGACTACAATATGGTTGTCTTCAAGTCTAACGTAAACAAGTTCTTGATGAGCCGTTCCATATAAGTTAACAAATTTACCGAATTTTCATTACTAATGATTACTATATTTTCCAATTTCTAATGTGCACTCTTTAACCCTTATCCTTGAGTGGCCTCTTGGCCTTGATAATGTGGTGATGCCTGTGTAAAAAAAAGTTCTTGTTAAGACATATAGAAGGGAAATACTTCTGTTGATAGAAAACGGGACACATTTTATAACAAGAGCATTTATGACAGCGGCTGAGGGATATGATGTGGACAGTTCTTTAAACTCGTCAGAGGAGGGGATACATTATTGATGATAAGGAGGGGACACATAATACTTGAGGGAGTTATACAAAGTTCGTTTACAAGATGATAGACAAAACACTTTTACCTTTTCCTTTTGATGAAATGACGTCAGACGAAGACAACAGTTTACAAATATAGATGATTCTTTACTCATACCAGCTGGATGATTGATGATGGTCAGGGATTCAAGCCTTTTCGATTACATTTTCCTATCTTCCCTTCCTCTCACCTCCGAGAGGGTGTCAGCTTCCAGTGTTGCCGACTTGACTCTCTGACTATGCGCCTGTCCCTGTGATTGTCTCTCTAACTTCCTACCTATCTCAATATATTGGAAATCTCCTTTCTTTATGACGTCAAAGCATGCTTCGCCACGTGAAATTTTTTCACGCGGATTTTACCTACGTATGTCCAAACACACCGGTGACAAACAAAGAATTCCCAATTTGAATTCTTCAATGTCTAACGTATTTGTTAATCATTATTTCTAAACTCATATCGTTCATTCTTTTAACTGACATATTTAATATCCAGCTATTTCTAAAAGAATGAACAATCAACTACATTCCTAAATTGACATAAATAATATTTAGCTATTTCCAAGAACAAAGACAATCGTTCTGCATTTCTAGGATTTCAATATATATTCCGTTTTAAGGTTTTTCACTGGGTTCGATTCTAACCTTTTTTCAAATATCCTTCTCTAGTTTGCTCCTTTACTTACTGGTGTCTGCCCCTTTTCAAAGCTGTAAATATATTTTAATTCCTGCAGATTTTGTATATATTATTACAGAGTTAATGTTCTATCGATTTTTATATATTATAAATGAGCGATTTAAAAAAAATATATCCATATGACTTGGGTGCATTTACTTGAATCGAAACCGAAATAAAAAATTATATATATATATATATATATATATATATATATATATATATATATATCTTATTTTATTTTATTTATTCAATTTTCACTCCAAACACGGCACACTGCCACTTTGAAGTAGGGGGCTACTATCCGGGACATAATTTGCGGGGGCATTATGAAGGGAGATGAGTAGCAAAATATTTGTTCACATTACACTTGAACTTCTGCATCTCAGTACAGTTGGGAAAGCAGAATCCCAGAAGGGAGTTCGAAAGACTTGCAGTTCTGGGAAAGAAACTATTGCAGTTAAAGGCTTTCTTACACCTAGGGATCTCTACTGTAAAGGGCTGGGACTTAGTTGCTTGTCGGGTTTGTCGGGGGTAGTCACGTCGAGGAAGCACAAGTGCTTGCAGTTCGTCAGAGCACTCACCATTAAAATACTTGTAGAACAGGCAGAAGGATGCAACAATTCGTCGATGAGACAGAGGCTGAAGCCTAGATGACAGTTCAGAACCTATCAAGTTGGCGACTCTCTTTTGAACCCTGTCCAGGAGTGAGAGACATTTTGAACCCTGTCCAGGAGTGAGAGACATTTTGAACCCTGTCCAGGAGTGAGAGACAAGCAACAAATGCACCAGCCCAAATTTGTCAACAGTATTCCATACATGGGCGAATTGTGGCTTTATAGAGGTACAGGACACTTTCAGGCGTAAGTAATTTTCTAGCACAGTAGAGAGAGCCCACCTTTTTTGCAGCAGCATTGGCAATGCTCTCAATGTATCTATTCCAGTTCATGTTATCTGTAAACGTTCGGCCAAGGAGTTTAAAAGAAGTACTTTCAGGCAATGTGTTCTTGACCATTGCTCAAGTTACATATATATATATATATATATATATATATATATATATATATATATATATCACTTTTGAAGTAAATACTTAAAGTTTACGCATAAATTTATACTTTCATATATTAATTTTGTGTGAGTAAATGTAGTTATATATATATATATATATATATATATATGTAACTCGAGTTTCTTCAGCCATAATCGAAACGGAAACCAAAACTTATGAAGAATTCTTGATAAAATTATTTATAAAAAATAGATGACTTAAGTGATATCAGCTATAATGGAAACCGTAACCAAAACTTATGAAAAATTCTTCGTAAATTTATTTATGAAAAGAAATGGAAGTACGTAATAATTAAACGATCTGGATGTAAGCGTGACATAGGAAATAACACATACGCTATCGTATTAATATATAAGTTTATTATATATGAGGCGAATAGACTTACGAGTATATAGTTAGGGTTAGGGTTAGTTGCAAATAACATAGTATTAGAGCTCATTTGCGTCAATTTAATGAGCGCGAAGTAAGGATTGCTAGAGCGTGTGGATAGAATTAAAACACTTATTGCATCACATGGCTTAAATTAGAGTGTGAGTGAGGAGATTGTTCGTTTGTAGGCACGCAGCGTGTGAACGTGTAAAAAGATACGGGCTGACAAAATATAATTTATTATTGGTTTCGATCGCTTTTCCCCTGCAATTTGAAACAAAGATCCAATGAAATAAATGTCCACTGTTACCCCTAGGTCCTTGTCTCGAGTTAGTCCTTCTCGTAGTATAAATGAATTATTCGCAAACTGCGTTTCCTCGGCCGGAAAAGGTTACCCACAATGAGTACGAGAGAAACATGCAGCAAACAAGGTAGGGATATATATATAATAAATTCCAAAGTCAGACAACGTCGCAGCCCCCAAAAGCCATGGCAGTCAACGAACCGGAAATTCAAGACTCCAATTTCGCCCTCATTTGGGCTCATCAATTAGACTCATGGACTTCGATGTTTTTGTAGTAATTACGGCGTATTGTTTGTTGCGTGTGTAACACAAGATTGAAACCTCACACAGTAGTCTATTGCAAATAACATGGCCCAATGATAACAGATGAAAATTGGTGAGAGAGAATCAAAGTTTGATTTGTCAACATGTGTTTTGTCATGATTTTGAATGATTTTCTATTTTTACTCTGCTAAAACAATGTTAACTGCAATAGACTACTGTGTGCCATCTCAATTTTCTGTCACACACGCAGCAAACAAGATGCCGTAATTGAGGTAAATCGTGTTTATTTCTAGCCGACTGACAAGAAAAAGTTTTATTGTTTATTTCTTGAACTTAAAATATTAAACAAGTTCGGAAAAAAAAACTGGCTCAATATAAGTTCTGTTTTTCTGAAATTATATTTGAATTTTTTAAAATTAAATTCACATACAAAAAGTACACAATTTAATAGCTATTTTCCAATATTTCGAGAAATTATCTCCAAAATAATGTTTACCATCACACACACACACACGCGCGCGCGCGCACACACACACACACACACATATATATTTACATAGTTAATAACATCCATGCATTAGTTGTTTCTATTATCATACAGTTTGGGATCATGCAGTGTGTGGACGTGGAAAACGGTACGAGCTGACAAAATATAATTAATTAATGATTTCGATTACTCTCGCTGTTTCTCCTTGCCCATCTCCACCGACCAGTAACTTACAACGCAAAATTTAATACCTATATTCATATATTTCGAGAAATTATCTCCAAAATAATGCTTATCCTTACACACACACACACACACACACACACACATACACACACACACACGTGCGCACACACATATATATATATATATTTAAATATGTATGAATAAATAATCAATACGAAAAATATATAAATGTTTATATCTTTTCTGTATTTATTTCATGTGTTGACGTGTAGGAATACAAAATGGCTTAAAAAAAAACAAGAATGTTTCCTTCAAAAGCACATAATTTTCAACCGATCCTTCGATCTTCCCCAGTGTGAATGATAGAGAACATGAGTGTACGGACAGGGTTAGCAGCAGGAGGGACACGTATATAGCTATTAAAGTAAAGATCTATTTGAATATGACCCTTCCAATATTTTTGATTTCGAATGGTCATATATATATATATATATATATATATATATATATATATATATATATATATATATATATATATATATATATATATATATATATATATATATAATAAATTCCAAAGCCAAAACCGTTGCAGCCTACAAAGCCATGGCAGTCAACGAACCGGAGGTCCAAGACTTGAGTTTCGCCCTTATTTGGGCTCATCAGTTAGACTATTCGGACTGATGAGCTTGTGGTGTCGTATTTCTGATATTTTTATTAAATATAAACTCAAAATAAGGATGTATTTATATATAAATGATAATAAACTTTAAAGAATAAAAAATAATAGAATAATTAACCTTTTTTCTGATTGGTCTAAAACTTTGGTTATTTGAAGCCGCCATAAAAAAGAAATAAAAGAACTTCCATCTATTAGCATAGCTAGAAAGTAATCGTTCGTTTTGGAAATTAGAAGAGCGTCCCCCCCCGGGCAGTTATACTCTGGTAAGTTGGCCCGTTATAGCCTACATTTTTTTAAAATTTAATTTTTCAAGTTGGATCCAATTTTTGCGGTGCGTTAGTTTATTAAAGATGAAGACAAAGAACATTAAAGAATGGATTTCTACATAACACCGTTGCTCCAGCGCGGTTCGTGTTCTGCATAAGTGCCGAAGTGTGTTAAGATCCTTTCCTTTTAAGTGTATTAGGTTTTGTAGGCCTATCTAATCTCTTGAAAGTATTCACAAAACCTAGAAGCCCAAATGAGGGCGAAACCCGGGTCTTGGACTTCCGGTTCGTTGACTGTCATGGCTCTTGTGCGTTGCGACGTTATTTGGCTGTGAAATTCATTATATATAATATCTCACATTCTGAATATATATATATATATATATATATATATATATATATATATATATATATATTCTGGCAGAGTGGGAGTTCCATTGGGTTTCTCCTAATCTAAGAGATATACAAGACTTTTGGCATGAAGGTTATGGAATCTTTCCAGTCGTGTTGAGATATTTTGGCAGACTTTTGTAAGTCTGTTATCGATGGAGGAATCTGATGTCATTATGACCTCAAAATAAAATATTGTCGCTGCCTGTTTTAAACTTGCGTCGTGACATTGTTTGGAAGACAACTTCTTTTGTTACGGCACCAAATAGAGTACATAATTGAATTTACTGCCAGTGTCGAAATTCGTACGTAGACAGCAAGCCGACGATCACGGCCTGTGTATTGAACGTAAATAGATGTACGTTTTCACGTGATTCTAGTTTCGTGACATTAGTGAGATTACCTAATGCAATCCTCGCAGCCTCTTTTTTATTTCAATAAATTATATTTTATTTTAAAACTATGTTTGAAATTTTCTTATCGCCCAAGATTCTCCAATCTTTAAATAACGGGTTCGCGAGATAATGTACGTATTTAAGCTCTAAAAATAAACACCCATGCCCTTCTTCCTGTCTCCATCCTCATCACAGATGATTAATAAAAAAAATATATAATTACTTTAAAACTAAAACGCTTCACGTGACTCATTAAAATTTTTGCGTCCCTAATGAAGACGGTGACTATTAGGTTCAATAGGGGAACAGCTGAGACAGCATTTTTTTTTTTTCGTCTAGAAAATTGAAAATCATTATTTCTGAGTAGTTCTTCGTAGCATCAGTAACTGTCGCAAAAAATGGAAAAATAATTATGGAAGGATGAAATATAAAATGAATAATAATAAAAAATAAAGTGCTTGCATTGCATTTGTTTAATTTCGTTTTCTAATGAAATTTATTACGGAACTACGTTGAAATGAAAACTTTAAAAAAAAAAAACTGAAATAGAAAGAAAAATCTGATGAACAGACAGTGAAAATATCTTGGTCAGACAGCAATACGTATTTCAGAGGACAGTTTTCTTTCTTCTTGCATACGCCCATGCTTTTATAAAAACATTTTCCCGTCTATTTGTCTGTCATTTCCCAATTTGCAAAAATATATTCACGCTAAACTCGCAGATTGATTGGACGTCTCTAACTTTCATTGTTATCTCACACGTTTTGAATGGTGTGTTTCTGACTGTCACACTATAGTGTAACAAATCTCTTCTGTTGTGTTTACATGTAAGATTTTCCTTAGTTTATAATGCTTGATTGTGGCACTTGTTGGTGTGTCATGTTTCATTTATTTAACGTGTTCGTTCATCTGTTATCAATTGTCACGTTTTCGTAGTCTATTTTGTTTAAATGCGACGTTTTGTTTTGGCTTTGTTATGCTTACATGTGACATTGTAGTTTGCTTGTTATGCTTACATGTGACATTGTAATTGCTTTATTATTCTTACACGTCACATTGTAGCTAATTTGTTATGCTTACATCTGACAGTGTAGTTACTTTTTTATGTTTACATGTGACATTGCAATTGCTTAATAAGGCTTACATGTGACAGTGTAGCTAGTTTGTTATGCTTACATGTGACGGTGTAATTGCATTATTATGCTTACATGTGACATTGTAATTGCTTTATTATTTTACATGTGATATTGTAATTTCTTTATTATTCTTACATGTGATATTGTAATTGATTTATTATTCTTACATGTGACATTGTAATTGCTTTATTATTCTTACATGTGACGGTGTAATTGCATTATTATGCTTACATGTGACATTGTAATTGCTTTACTATTCTTACATGTGACATTGTAATTGCTTTATTATTCTTACATGTACCTTGTAATTTGTTTATTATTCTTACATTTTACATTGTAATTGATTTATTATTCTAACATGTTACATTGTAATTGATTTATTATTCTTACATGTGACATTGTAGTTGATTTATTATTCTGACATGTGACATTGTAGTTAGCTTGTTAAGCTTACATGCCACGTTGTTGCTGCTTTATTATGCTTATATATGACATTGTAGTTAGTTTTTATACTTATATGTGACTTTTTGGGTTGTTTGTTACTCATACATACGACATTGTCATTACTTTGTTCTACTTACATGTGACAGTGTGGTTATTTTGTTATGCTTAAGTATTTTGTTATGCTTAAGTGCTTTTTATGCTTAAGTATTTTCATTCGTGTGTTTGAGATTTTTGTTGGTTCTTCTTAAATGTAATGTTTTGCTGGCCCGTAATGCTTAAATGCGAAATTTCCGTCGCATTCATTTATTCTTAAATGTGCCATTCCCATTGATTTGTAATGTTTAAATGTGCCATTCTCATTGATTTGTAATGTTTAAATGTGGCATTCTCGTTGAATTGTTATGTTTAGATGTGACATTTTCGTTGTTTTCTTTTATTCTTAAATGGACCATTTGCGTTGGTTAGCTATACTTAAATGTGACATTTTCGTTATTTTATTATGCTTTAATGTGAAATTATCGTTGATTTGTTATGCTTAAATGTAACATTTTCATTGTTTGTTTACGTTAAACTGTGATATTTTCATGGCCCATTAGTTTTATATCTGACATTTTCCTTAGTTTGTTCTGCTTAAATGTAACAGGTGCTTTTTAATGCTTACATCTGGTGTTTTCGCCCGTGTGTAATGATTAAATCTAATATTTGCGTTTGTCTGTCACGCTTAAATTCTAAATATCATTTTCATTGCTTAAAGAGCAAATTATATTCGTGCATCTTAGAGAATATCTTTCTTTCGTTTTAAAACTGATTACAAAATAAATTATGATTAAATAAAATCAAGAAAGCATTGTATTTTTTGCGATGGAAGCGAAGCAATCGGGTAGCTGCTGGGATGGAATTTTTAGAAATTTGAAATTAATTATTTCTGAGTAGTTCTTCAACAAGATGAACAACATAAAAAATTGATACAAAGAAAAGCAAATAAGGATATTGTAAAAATACGTCCATTCAAACTGTGCGCTCTATGATATAAGTACTTTTTCAACCTTAAGCGTTATAGACGAATGAAAATGCAATACAACACTCAAGGTAAAAGACTAAACATATCCTTTGTCGCGCTTAAGCGTGTCCGTCTGATAAGAAAAATCACCTAAAGAGATTATTGGGCGCATCTAGCATTAAGTACGCCCATTAGGTCTAAAGTTTTAGTGATTTTAATATTTCAAACTTAAGCGGGAGATAACGACGCTTACGCTATCTCAATACCTGAGCTTGAAACACCGACTGGCGTCTCGGCTCTTTAGCTAAGAGCAATGTGTATCATGTTCATACTTATAAAGAATAACATTATACTATTTGAAAGATTTGGGGGTTGTTTACGAGGTGGATGCCTTCTAGAGTAAATGTGGTATTGTGGTGAATGCATTGCTTCGAGCCAAGAGTATTATTCATCTTTTCTGCAGTAGGTTAGTTACATCATCATCTGGAGTTTTGAAAAGATAACACATTGGGTGACTTACAGTCTGGCCTACAAAACGATACCCAAGCAGCCCTATCGGTATTCCCTGTTAGGGGCGGCTCGGACGATTGCCAATAAAATAACCCCTTCTTGGCGAGAAGGTAAGAGTAGTTGTTATGGAGTAAGCTGTTATACCTATTTCTAGAATAGAAATTAAAAATGTAGTTATATTTAACACGTTATTGGGTAGCGATTCATGGCAGTTATGGCCCCAGAACCATGACGTCTACATATCTATGCAATGTTATATACTCAAAATACATTATATAAATACATTATATAACACTCACGTTATACACGATCTTTACACACACACACACACACACACACACACACACACACACACACACACACACACACACACACACACATATATATAAACCCCGCTATCTAACATATATGGCAATTAAGCTATACAGAATTTTTCGCGTTTCATACTGGACGATGACTCACGGAAAATTCTGTAGAGCTTAATTGAATATTTTTATGAGCGTTTATTATGACAACCCGCTTACAGGCTTCATATTGTTTTCATTTCCATTTAAAGGTTAATTCACCGCTTAGGATGAAATGCTGAAAATTCTGTGTAGCTTAACTTCCATGAATATATTTCCATAACTTACTATCTAGCCTTACTCACGTATTAAGAAATGCCGAAGTAGATACTGAAAATCGGTACATAAAAAATTATAAACCTTATTAAATATTATGCAGATACATAAAATAATATATATATATATATATATATATATATATATATATAGTCATCCACATACAGTACTGCTCATCAGTGTGGCTAGACAGGCAATTACCTCAAGCCAGGATTGAAACCCGACCGCCTGTACGACAGCCAAAGCTCTCAACCATTACGCTAATCGGCGGCTGCTGTGCGAGTCGTGAATTAACGATGTTTTGACATCGTCCGAAATACCTAAGCTCGATTTGTTTACACAAAGAGCATCGCTTTATACGCTAATGGTAATTCGTGTATCACTTCCCAATATGCTTAACTCAACTTAATAATTGCATATATATATATATATATATATATATATATATATATATATATATATATATATATGCAAATATTAATAATTCTATACATATACATACTGTTTCATGCTTACGCAATCATTTGTGCAGGAAATGATAATTACTGCCGGTCGGAAGATTCGAACCCAGTCAACAAAGCCAACCATACGATACGAGTCCAGAACTGGAAACATGGCTTTTCAACAAACGTCGGTGGGAGCTCGGTGAATACTTGGTGGATCGCGGCTATCAGGCTGGCTTTAGTGTTGTGAGAGGTCATGTTGGTGATGCTTTCGACATTTGAAGCCTGGGTTTCTTTGGACTTGTAGGCCGGCGCCGAGTCCTGCTGCCACACTGTCAGAGACCACTTGATAATACTAGAGAATCGCCACACTCTTTCGGATATCCAGGTACTATCTGCTATTGAGTTTACAGCCGACTTCGAAGATGTGATGTGGCATGATGTGGGTCTCACTTGAAACCACACCAAAGACTATAACTGTAGCTGGAAACTTTGTTTTCATCACTCTGTTATTCGTGGCAATCCAGCGATACATTTTGAGGGTGCTGGCAATGGTCCTGCTTTCATAACTTAGATCGGTATAGAGTATGTTGTACAGTGGCGCATCTCCAATCTCGCTAGTTGAACATTGTGTCACTTTCAGACATGATAGAAGGCTCCTATCATTTTTGAGATTTGTATACAACTGACCAAATTAGTAGATGGTCTGCAAAAAAAAAAAAAAGCAAAAAAAAACAAACAAAAACAACAACAACAAAAAAACACCCAAAAAACAAAACAAAAACAAAAAACAAAAAAAAAACGGTTTATCAAATGGAAATGGAATCATGTCGTCTTTTCTAGAGCGATTATATTATCGTTCCACCCTGTACAATGTATTTATAGAAATGTCATAATTCTTAGTGGAACAACCCTGTTAATTCTGTTGATGATTTTAGTACGACATGATTTAGTAAGATAGATAGATAGACAGATAGAGAAAGACGAGAGAGCGAGATAGAGGGGGGAGATAAGGAACAACAATAATGCGAAAAAATAAAGTGTGAGAAGGAAAGAGAAGTTATTTTAACAGACTTGTTCATCATCATCATCATATCGTATGAACTGGAAGATTGTACTGTTGACATTCGTTTCCCCGATATTTTTCTAGTCAAAATTCTTTCTAAAAAGACATCGGGAATTACAGGAGGGACCACGAGAAGTTTGCAAACATCCTAAGTGAAAGTGATTTTTTTATGAAACGAACATGGAACACCCAGATAGTTAGTCCGTATCGTTAATCACTATAACATCGTCATCTTCTATAATATAAATCTCACCTGTTTGTTGAAATTGTATGCATGTATCTATATATATATATATATATGTATGTATGTATGTATGCCTAAAACTTTCGACATAGGCGACGGATTTTCACGAGATGGGTAGTGTTTTGATGTACGATCCTTCGGACGACAAATATCGAAAAATTGGCTAAAAACATTAATTCTTTCTCGCTCAACTGGGCACATTTCTACTAGGAGGGGTCTCTTTTTCACCGATATTTTCGAAAGACATCCCTTTTTTTCGATTGACTAGCCTTAATTTAAACTTTCGCCACTTCCGGTTGACGAGAGACGCAACGGCAAACACGTCACGTTTTTTTTTTTTCACGTTCTTTTTCTCCTTTGCTGGTTCGAACCTACAACTTTTTTATGCTCAACACACACCTCCAAACACCCGGGCAACGCCAGGCACCCAGGCTTGTCTTGTATTCTGTTAAAATAACGCGAAATGTTTAGAAAGCGGTAAGGGGGGAGAAAGAAGAAGAAAAGAGAGAGAGACAGTAGGAGAAAGAGAGAGGAACCTGAGGAATAAAAAGGAGCTAAAAGTGAGAGTGAAAGGGAAAGACGAAGAACGAGGAGAGACAATAACATGCATGTTAAATACTGCGAAGTGATTAAAAGTGAGAGTGAGCAGACAGAGAAAGATCGCGCTCGAGAGATAGGGAGATAATAGGAGCGAGAGACAATTACAGATGCAATACTGCGCAACAGGGTACAGGTGGAAAGGCTGGCAATAGCGGTACGTCGAAACGTCTGCCTAGACCCTGAGCTGAGAAGAAGGCGCAAAGAAGGGAAACGTATGTGGCGACCCAAAGTCTATATGCGACCAACAAAAAGGGATGTGCGGCCCCATTGCTCTCTGGGGGATGGAGGGAGGCGAAATTCGCCAAGCAAAATCTCCCTGAGGGTAGTGTCGAATTTTGGTTCGTCAGTGCTACGGGCGAGCTGAACGAGAGTCCGGTCGTCTCTGTAAGGGGGAGGAATGGGGTGTGCTTGCACCCCTCCGCATTGCTGAAGTTGAGGCGGCCCTTAAGTGGAACAGCTCCTGGGCTTGACGGCCTCTCCTCAGGGAGCGCCCTGCCAATGTCGAATGTTTCTTAACATGGTGCTATTGGCAGAATCACCTCCCCCGGACCTGTGTCAGAGCAGGATCACGTTGGTCCCCAAGTCCAAAGTCGTCACTGAGCCCTCCCAGATGCGCCACATCTCAGTCACCTCAATTGTGTTGCGCTGCTTACACAAGATCCTGGCGTCCAGGTGGGGGTAGGCGTGTGAATTTGGCTGCCAGTTCGCTTTCCAAGCGTGCGCTGGCTGCCTGGAGGCCACTTCGGATCTCCATTCCATCATACGCAGTGCCAATACGGAGACCAAAGACCTACGTGCGGTAATGATGGACGTGTCCAAAGCGTTCAACACCATCAAGCACGACTCTATTTACCGTGCTACGCACAAGATTATATCCACGCTAGCCATGAATGTGTGATGGGCCTTATTCATAAAATCGGGGATAGAGGGTCGCCAGATTTTATTCAATATGGTTATAGACGAGCTCATCCACCCGTCTAGGCCAGAGGTTTATTTCCCCATGGGATCTGAGGAGGTCAGGTCGTTGGCATATGCAGACGATCTGAATCTCTTCGCCAAGGTTTCAGCCGGGATGCAGACCAGAATTACCGAGGTTGAGAAAGTACTGGCGTATTATGGAATGGAATTAAATACCCTCACTATAAGAGCCCAGAGGAAAGAAAAGTACGTTTTCCTCGCGCATCCATCGCTGAAGGCCAGTGGTGTCCCGATCAGAAACCTAGACACAATCGGGAGCTTCGAGTATCTTGATGCTCGGTTTGGTTGGAAGGGCATCAATGCCTTTCCCCACTGACAGCAAGTTCATGCTTTGATCGAGGAGCTATCGGCCGCTGCCCTCAAACCGCACCAACGCATTGAGATACTGAGAAACCATGCGATCCCAAAACTTCTCCATGGGCTAGTACTAGGGAACATCCACGGCAATATTCTGAAAGCCATAAACATAATCATCAGGGGCGGAGTGCATCGTTGGTTAAGGCTTCCCAAGGATTGTCCGATCGGCTTCTTTCATGCTGCCATCTCGGAAGGGGGACTCGGCCTACCAGCACTGCCAGTGTCGGTTCTTCTGATAAGACAGCGTAGATACGAGAAGCTGCTTGCTGCAGCGACCTCCGGAGTCGTTAGAGAAGCTATCCGGAGCAATGCTTTCTGAACTGTGCTCAATTTGGTGAACCGCCCTGGGAAGGTACATGGAAAGGTGGCGAGAGACCCGGAAGAAGCTGAAACGAAGTGGGCTTCAGCCTTACATCAATCACTTGATGGGCTGAACTCATTCACTCCAGTGCCTTGAAGGCCACGCATCATTGGCTCCACCATCCAGACTGGGTGTTTCCCAGACTGTATATCCGATGTACCAACTTACGGTGCAGGCTTTTAAGCATGAAATCAAGGCAGACGAGGAGCGGACAGTCTGTTGGCGACCTGAGGTGCCAGGGACGGTGCGGTCAAGTGGAGAGTCTTGGCCATATTGAGACGCGATGCGCCATAACCCACGATGCTAGATGTGCGCGACACAACTGAATGACAGATCTGGCCAAGTTCATGCAAGAAAAACCTAACGGTTCATGAAGAGCCCAGGATCCCGATGCGTAGGAGCTTCCTTAAGCCAGATCTCGTTATGCAGAACCCCCTCCCCCGTACCTGATGTGACTGTCATTGGCGACAACGGCTTTGCCGCAGGACATCGTGGAAAGATCGAAAAGTACAACTTCCCCTTGTTTAACAATGCCCTTCGTTCCCAGGTGCCGGCACATGGAGCCTCTTTCCCGGTGAGGCATACCCCGGTACTGTTCACATACCGAGGCCTGCTTCACCCAACAAGTAGTGTCGACTTCGTTTCTCTGAGGCTTTCTCCGAGGGATCTGGGTGATATCTCCTTCCTGGTGATAATAGACTCCCTGAAATGTTACGACACGCACATGCGAGGTACGTAGTCCCCTACCATCACTCATGAACTGTTGCCCGTTTCCGGTTGCGTTCGTCCCTTCCGTCTGCTGCTGTAGTCGAATGTCACCGACAGGGAACCCGAGGGTGCCCCTCTTCTGTGGCCGGTCTTAGCACTCCAAACGATCCCAGTGTGCTGGTAGTGCGGGAAGTGCCTTACACCACGAAGGAGGTTGTCTAATGCCAGCCCATGGAGTGGTTGTACAACCTGCTCAGCGGTCCGGACAGTGGGAATTCTTCACGAATAAAAATATAATAAAGAAGACAGACCATCGTCTTGACCGGCCATGGAAACACAAGTTATGATAGTAAAGGGAAGAGGCATACACGAGTAGAAGATCAAGAAAACAAAGAGGAAGACAAAGAGGGAGAGACGGGGAAGAGGGAAAACAATGCCAGGTTTTCGAACGTGGTATATGGGGAACAAAAAAAAAAAACGCGAAAAATCTCGTGTTAGAGGGAAAGAGAATGAAAGAGGAAGGACATAGAATCTAATCTAGGTCCCTCAAATTATTGGATTTTTTACGGATAGTTCTTTTATGGGTCGTTGGGCGGATAAAATAGTTTTAAAGGAGTCAAAATTGGGTCAAACTTGAAAAAATCGTTATATATTTTGTACATTCATCTTAGTATATTTTTAATTTTTAATCAGTTCATGTACATGTCACGTTGGTGCAGTGGTAACACCACCAGCTTTGATTATTTCGATTTTAACTGATGGCATCAAATACATTTTTTAACTTTTGAAATCACGACAATATTATAATGCATATATAATCTGGACGAATTAAAATATCATATTTAAGCGTATTTTACCTCCGGGCAGAGCTGGACGCCCCCCCCATTAGTGCCTTGTATATTACTTGTAAAAATTATATGGCACTTGTAAAAATTATATGGCACTTGTAAAAAAACGACGTAAAGAATCAGAGAAATAGAAACGGGATAAAAAACACACGAAGAACTTGGAGCGAAAAAGAAAACGAGGGCAAAGAATAAAAGGTTTGTTAAATAGCCCGATAGAGCGCACGCATAAGAGATGGAAAAAACAGAGAGAGAGAGAGAGAGAGAGAGAGAATGAGAGAGAGAGAAAGAGAGAGAGAGTGGGGAGGGAGAGAGATGAGAGAGAAATCGAGAGAGAAAGAGTGAAAGGAAAGGGATGAAAACAAAAGAGTGAGACACAATTATATACCTGCGAAAAAAAAATCATTGAGTGAAAACATCAAAAGAAAAAAAATGATTCTGAAAGTCAGCAGTTTTGAGATTGTTAACGTCAGCCATTTTTTTTAAAGAGAAAACAAAAAGTGAGCTTTCACAAACAAACAAATAAATAAATAATTTCATAAATGTAACCGTGAAAGAAATTCATTTCTTAAATTGCAGACGAAACGAACAAAAATGAGTAAAAACGGTGAATAATTTTTAAATATGAAAAAAAAAAAAAGAACCCAAAAAGACGACAGAAAATGACTATTCTTATTTTATTGTTTTCAAAACAGCAAAATACGCGGGCAGATGGTATTTACCTGAATGCGAGTGACAACAAGTTTCCTCAACGCCCCTACACACTCCTCATTATACGTGTATTAATGCATGGGATGTGTGTGTGTATTCTCTTGTTCCAAATATTATTTAAGCTTTTACATAATCAGAAAACGGCTTGATAGCATGTTATAAAACGTAAGTGACAAACATTCTCCTCAAAGCTCCAGCACACTCTTCTTCTTCTTCTTCTTCTTCTTCTTCTTCTTCTTCTTCTTCTTATTCTTATTCTTCTTCTTATTCTTCTTATCATTATTATTATTATTGGCTCACAAGAAGCTTTCACACAGGTCATCAAATATCTCATCGAATACAGCCTGTGGTGTTCCCTAGAAGCTGAGTGACAACGAGTCTCCCCAGATGTTCCAGTACTATCCACCTCTTTCGATAACATTTGCAAATAAATTTGCATTATCGCAACAGCTGCTTCCCGTTGATTTCTCGTTGGCAACAGCTATTGGTTTTTACTGGAATTTGAGTGGCAATAAGCCTCCAGTTCTCTTCGCACTTATACAGTGGAGGTCTGGCCAGTGCTTACTCCTTCGTCTTTCCTTCCTCCTTGACTACTTGGCTATTCGGTCTCCCTCTTTTTTGGACGGGGGCAGTGATGTGGTAATGGGGGGATGGGGGAGGAGTTAAAAAAACTTATAGATATGCAGCTCCAATGTTCTTGGTTCCATGTAGCGCTTCATGTTTTGCCTTGTCTGCGCTTGTGTGTTAGTCTCCACATTCAAGGGGTTTCTTAATATTTCAGCTGTTTTTATTATTGATGTTCGTTGTATTTTTCCAGTCATTCCTCTGATTCCAATTTCTCCCATTTTTTTTTCAAAGTTTTTCCGGATTGTTCCTAGTGCTCCTACTATTAAAGGTATTATTTTGATTTTCTTCATCTTCCATATCCCGTTAAGCTCTCTGGCTAGCTCTGTGTATTTGCTCCATTTCTCCTTTTCTTTGATATTCACCCTGTGATTAGCTGGAACAGCAAAGTCTACGATTTGACCGGATTGTTGTTATTATTATTATTATTATTATTATTATTATTATTATTATTATTATTATTAATGTTACGTTTCTGACTTTTTGAGATAGGGTTTGGTTATTTGTATTATTTGAATTTTTCGGACTACTGCTCTCATCTTGCGTCTGATTTTTACAACGTTTCGGTCGATTTAACCACCGACCTTCTTCAGGTGTATCTTGTTGAACTCGGGAATGTTTCTGTTGAACTCGGGAATTCGAATGGAATTTCGAACGGAAACCTTTATTTACTTTACGGATGTAGCATGCTCTCGTCCCGTCAGCCATGACTGGATAGTGGTCCTAAGTAATTCGGCAATTGTAATTTTCAGTCGCCCACACGGAGAATTGAACCGTCAACCTTCAGAAGAATATCACTTTTGCTCTAAACACTGCACCACGAGTCTGTGCAGTTCTAGCACGAATTTTGAGAGCCTTAAACCTATTTTATTTCTAGTTATAAATATCACTACATATTACTAATTATATATATATATGTGTGTGTGTGTGTGTGTGTGTGTATATATATATGTATATATATATATATATAAATTCTATACTAGGTTTACTTAGTAATTGATCGTCGCTACGCATATGTGCTGCTTCTTTGAGTCGTCTTACTCTCCACCGTTCTTCTCGGTCTATAATTTTTACTTGGTCCCATAATAGTAGGTGGCTTCCCTTTTTCCCTCCAGTCAGCCGTACCCGACTTTATAATCTCTCCATGTATTACGGCTTTTCGATGACTAAGAAGTGCATATATGAGATCCCATGTAAATGTGGAAAACTACACAGAGGTTCATTAAAAGTACTGTTAGAAGAATATCGAAATATCATAATACGTGGAGAGATTGAAAAGTCGAATATTATTAGTATTATAATTAGTTTATACTCGCTCTTTGATCGGTGTTCGTAGCGGGGTTTGTCAATTTCCATCTTGATCTAGCGCCAACAGCTTTATATGTTTTATTCACCTGTTCTGAGGGGGGTTAGACACAAGTTGAGGTTTGCAAAAGCCAACGCATTAACGAAAGTGCACTCTGGCCTACAAAATTTATAGGTATCACTCTCGACAATCGTCTTTAGGGGTACTTCTGCGATTACTAATAAACTAACCCTTTCCTTAAAATAAAAGGTAAAGCCTGGGAGTAGGTACTTCGTATTATTGAATAGATTATACCCCTACTTGACAGAATCAATGCCATTGTCGGACTGATTGCTAAGGACGTATCCTGGACTGGTAAGAATAATACTGTTTTATAACCAGTAGACATAAAATATTCGTAAAAAAATACACTACTTAGTATTTAAATAAGAGAGTAAGTAACTAAGATGAATGTTGTTTTTATTGACAAAAATATTAGAAATTATAACTTCAAGCAAAATAATACGTTTTGAATTAATGCTGAATATTTTTTAATGCTTCTGAATTTTTGAGAGGATAATTGATAATTTGGATTATTTGTAGTACTGTTCTCATCTTGAATTTTATTCGCACAAGGTTTTAGCCGATGTAACCCCCGACCTTCTTCAGATGTATCTGTTGAGCACATGGCGGATAAAGTACTAGGTAAAATTCAGTTGTATGTGACACTTTTCCAGGAGGTGGAAAATTCAATTCTCAGTGCGAGCAATACTAAAAATACAATTGCGAGGTGTTTAAGACTCCTTCCAGATCATGGCTGATGGAACGAGAGTATGCTACATTCGTTGATTAAATAAAGAGTTTCGTTCGAAATTTCGTGCAGATTCATGAGTTCGACTAGATACACCTGAGGAAAGTCCGAAGATACATCTGCCAAAACATTGTGCGAATTACACACGAGATGAGAACAGTAGCCCGAATAATGCAAATAACATTTTACGTCTACTTTTTTTAAAATATAAAAAAAGGTGATTTGTTTAAAAAAATATTTATGTGATGTTTTGCTGATGAAATGACGTTTACGAATTACTCGATGTTAATTAGTGCCATGTCTGTCTTGATTGTTTTTTTTTTGCACTTTTAGAATTTTCGTTTTCATGTGTTGGCTGTTTTCATCAGTTCTGCGCTTTTGATAGAGTCAGGCCTTCACTTTATTCTCCTACGTCCAAATAAAAATATGGGCGATTCCCTAAGAAACAAGATCTTGAAGATAAACATGCTAAGTTAAACGTATTATCGTTTAAAAAATCAACAACAAATCTACCTAAGTTTATAAGCGATAAAAATAAACAGTAAAATTATCCATGGCATCGTAGCGTAATGGACTACGAGCCGGAATGTAATACATAAGGTTCAGGGTTCGATTTCCCTAGAAATAGTCAAGTTAGGCTGAAGATAGGTAGGGCCTCGAAACATGCATGCTCGTAGATTACTTTATATATATATATATATGAATGGAAATATATAAAAAAGAATACGAAAAGTATAAAAGAGTTTACCTTTTCTTTATTCGTGCAGGAATACAAAATAACATTATGGATAAAAATTAAATAACTTTTTTTACAGGTACATAATTTCGACCGATCCTTCAGTCTTCATCGGTGTAGTCTATATATCTATCTATATATATATATATATATATATTGCAAAGGTTGTCGAAAGAGATGCTGATTACTGGAAATCTGGAAATACTTATTGTCACCCAGACTCCAGGGAACACCACCGGTTTCTATCAGTGAGCAATCTCTGATGATGAACTGTGTGAGACCTCCTAGTGAATAATAATAATAATAATAATAATGAGAAGAAAAAGAAGAAAAAGAAGAAAAAGAAGAAGAAGAAGAACGGAAGAAACATAAAGGATATCCAAAATACTAAAAAGAAGAGAAATTGATAACGGTGAGAAGAATGGTGAGTTTGCGAAGAAAAATAACGAAATGGAAAATGCAAATAAATTGAAGAAGAGGACGGACAGAAGACTTAGAAGAGTGAGAGGAGGAAAAGAAAAAGAAACAAACCAAGACCAAAAAGAGGAGGAAAACAAAGTAAAGAGGTGGGAGAAGAGTTAATAAAAGCAGGAAAAGGAGAACAAAAGAAGATTACGCCAAAAAAAAGAAGAGAAACTATCAAGAAAAAGAAGATGAAGAGAAAAGAACAAAGGAGAAGAAAAAAAAGAAATAAGAGAATCGGAGATGCGTGAATGAAAAGAGAGATTAGCAAAAATAGTATGAGAAACCAGCGAAACGGGAAGGAGGAGGAGGAGGAGGAGAAGAAGAAGAAGAAGAAGAAGAAGAAGATAGAAAAGAAAGAACGAAGAGAAATTAATTATTTAGAAGGAAGATAAGGGGGTTAATATGGGTAGAAGTAAAAGGAGGATGAAAAGAATAAGAAACAAGCATAAAGAAGAAGACGAAGACGATGAAAAAAAAGAAAAAAAAAGAAAAAGATGAAGAAGAAGAGGGGAATAAACAAAATCAATGAAATGAGCGAAAATACAGAAAGAAAATGGACAAGCCGAACGAATAAAATACTGCCAATAAAATGACATCATAATGGAATCATATAAAAAATGTACGTGAAACAATGAAGTCGGGGAAAAAAATAAAGGAATTAAAATACAATAAAAAGTAAAAAAAAAAAAAATGGTTCTTTTGCTTCCATATTGGCTAAGTATCTACTTTTCAATTTGTTCGTCGGGTGATTTCCCCAGCTCTCCTTATTTTTACGTCAGCGCCGCAGTCTGTAGTTAGACGCAATTAGGGAACATTACACACACATGAAAAAAAACACAAAACAAATATAAACAATCATAGCAAGGTATTCTAACCGGAGAAATAAAGATGGCGGATGGGGAGAATGAATTACAGAGCTAGAAAGCGGGAAAGCAGACAACATCCATCTTATTTAGCCAGACAGTCGACCAGACATACAAACGTACAGACATGCAGACAATTCAGCAAATGAAAGCATGGCTAGATGAGAAAGAAGAGGAAAATCTAACAGAGCCGGAGGAAGAATGTGTGTATTTGCAACGTCATCGTTTTTGGAAAATGGCAGCCATCTTTGATTTTTTTTTATCCCTTTCTTGATTGGAGAGTACGAAACAGGAAAAAAAATATAAACAATAAGAACGAATATTTTGAAAAGGCATCTGAGCTTTTAGCGAGCTAAATGATATTAAAAAGTAAAACGCGACGGATTGACGGATCGAATCAGTAACCGATTCTCTTACAGTGCTGCTATAACGAACCTAAAAAGCTTATAAACGAAGCAAAACAGACAAATTATATTATTTCAAACTTAAGACCGACAAAAATATTATTTTCAATCGAAATCTGACAAATAAAATGCTATTTCAAACTTAAGCATTACAAACCGACAAAAATACTATTTGAAACTGAAGATTAAAAGACAAAAAAAATGTAACTTCAAACTTAAGCGATATAAACCAAGAAAAATGCTATTTGAAACGGAAACATAACGAATAGAAATTGTTATTTTAAACTTAAGCATGACAGACCGACACACATGCTATTTAAAACCGAAAGGTAACAGACAAAAAGTGTTATTTCAAACTGAAACATAGCAAACCGAAAAAATGCTATTTAAATCCGAAGTGCAATAGACAAAAATGTTATATTAAGCTTAAGCATAGCAGGCCGACAAAAATGATATTTAAAACCGAAGCGTAAGGGAGAAAAATATTATTTCAAACTTAAGCATTACAAAATGACGAAAATGCTATTTTAAACCGAAGCATAACAGACAAAAATGTTACTTCAAACTTAAGCATTATAAACCGACAATAATACTATTTTCAAACGAAGCAAAAAAGCAAAAATCTTATTTAAAACGTAAGCATTATAAACCATTAAAATGTTATTTCAAACTGAAACGTAAAAGTCAAAAATGCTATTTCAAACTTAAGCGTGGCAGACCGAAAAAAATGTTTTTTAAAATCGAAGTGCAATAGACAAAGTATCATTTAAAACTTGAGCATGACAGACCAAAAGATGCTGTTTGACATCAAAACGTGACAGACAAAAAGGTTATTTAATCCTTAAGCGTGGTAGATCGACAAAAACTTAATTGTACCTATTTACAATGCCTCCCCAGGGGACAGAGTTAGACACTAGGGTCGCTTTTTAACGTGGAGAAAAGGTACAAAACATAAAACATTGTCTCAGTCGTGAAGGACTGCTCCTCCACCGAAAGAGAACAAGAAATGAAAGTGCAGCATCTGAAGAACAGATACTACACTTTGTATCTTGGCCCAAAACTTAATTGTATATCGACAAAAATGTTATTTAAAATGTTAGCATCACAGACAGCCAAGATTAATACTTTAACTAATAGATAAGAGATTTTATTTCAAGCAAAAGCAAGACAAGCCAAAGAACATAACATGAGGCATTAGAGACCGACAAAAATCTATTTTAATCTTTAGCGTAACATACCAAAAGAATTATCTCAAACTTAAGCATAACAGAAACATTAAAGTTCGTATAATTTTGATTATTAGGTCTACTGTTCTCATCTTGAGTGTTATTTCACAAGGATTCGAACGGGTTTATATACGACCCACAGTGTCTCTTTGAACGTATACGTGACACATTAAACCAGAATCGTCTAGATGTAGCGTTGTCCAGGAACCAACATGTTGTAATCTCAGTCGCAAAGATACCAATAATAGAAAAGAACTTCAACTCATTTTTTTGTATAACATTTATTTCCTCATTCTCTTGTTAGCGCTGTGCCGTCACTCCCACGATCGTCTCATCGAACGTCATCCACGCCTCTCGCGTTATTTCGAACGTTATTTTCGTCTCTAACGTGATCTCCTTTTAAAAGTCTTAATTTTTTCTTGCCTGTGACGCCATTTCGTATGCATTTGCATAAACGGCTGTGCGCTATGTTACATAGTGTTGTGTATATTTTCCTCACAATTTATGTAGAAAATATCCCGCCGTCGTCTTAAGGACCTTTGTGGCCTTCGGGTCAAGATCAAAGTGTAGTATCTATCCGACAGATGCTGCAAGCAAAGACCATATGTGGGGGAAACCCCACATATAAGACCTTGGTCAACGTAGGGGCAACCCTTCATACCAATTGTCACTATCCAGCTCCCCTACTCCCCGGGGAGTTGGTCCCAATTTCCCCTTCACTCCTCACATTAAAAATCGGCCTCGTGCCTAATTTGCTTGGTGGGGGAGCAAATAAATACCCTGCAAGCAAAGACCATTGCCCTTGTGGCAATCTTCTGGCCCATGTAAGGGCAACCCTACATGGGCCAGCTAGCAAATCACTATCCAGCTCCCATTTCCCACCTCTCGGGAGCTGGTCATCTTTTCCCTCCCCCCTCCCCATCTCTCTCCACATTAAAAAAACGGCCTTGTTCCTAATTTGCTCAGTGGGGAAGCAAATAAATATATCCCGCCGTCGTTTTTGTGTGTATAGATAGTGAAACCAATCGTGTCTTTTAAATGTATGCATAAAATGCATACTTACTTGTCATTGTGTGGATGCGTATGTGTGCGTGTTTGCAACACATTACATTCAAACTAACGTATGTATAATTTACATACACAACTATAAATACTGTAATCCTTTTCCCTATCGCATTGCAAAACTCATTCATGTTCTGCAGGGATGGGAAGAGTCGCTTTGCCTCTAACTCCACATTGGACCCGGCACACTATTCCTTCCCTGACTTTCCTTTGCGGACAGACACTACAGTAGATGATTTGAAAACCACTCCTTTTCAGGTACATGGAATCATAAAAAAACGTAGACACCTCAAAAACATGTGGACCCAATCTCATCCCGGCTGTGTTATTAAAAAAGTTCTCTGATGAGGCTGCTGCAGTTCTGTCCAAACTTTACAAATGGCTCAACAAATCTTGCTTTCCTACTGCTAGAAAACCGCTTCTATGGTACCAGTCTTCAAGAATTCTGGCGAAAGAAATGACCCATTAAATTATCGTCCCATTAGCCTTCTCGCACTTTTCGCCAAAATATTTGAGTCCTTAATTAATCAAGCTCTAGTCCATCACCTTACAGCTGCTAAACTCCTGACCGACAATCAATATGAATTTAGGCAAGCCCGTCCCACAGCAGATATCGTTCACTGGACAAAACAGGAGAGGGTAGCGTGGTAGTCCTCGATATATATAAGGCTTTTGAAAGAGTATGGCACGATGGTCCTTCTTAAGTAAGAGAAAAAACCAGGTTGTCTTCTATGGTCGTACATCTAAACAATATGATATAAATGCGTGAGTACCTCAGGGGTCTATCCTCGGACCTTTATCAATCTTGATATTCATAAATGACCTCCCTGATAAAATTGTTTCTGAAATGGGTATATTTGCTGATGACACCACTCTCTATAACAGTCACGAGGGGAAAACAAATAAACACATATCTAATAAAATGGCAGAAACATTGGAGGATGACCTCCAATCTGCAGTGGAATAGGGACAAAAATGGAGGGTCACATTCAATGCTGCCAAACTAAGCTTGTATGCTTCAATAATTACAAGAAACCTTTTCTACCACCAATAGCAATGGCAAAGAACCCATTACTCCGAAGTACTTCCTTTAAACTCCTCGGCATAATGTTTACAGGGAACATGAACTGGAATAGATACATTGAGAGCATTGCCAAGGCTGGTGCGAAGAAGGTGGGTTCTCTCTACCATGCTAGGAAACTTCTTACGCCTGAAAGTATCCTGTACTTCTATAAGGCCACCATTCGCCCATGTATGGAGTACTGTTGTCAAATTTGGGCTGGTGCATCTGCTATTTGTCTCCCACTCCTTGATAGGGTTCAAAAGAGAGTCGCCAACCTGATAGGTCCTGAACTGTCATCTTGTCTTCAGCCTCTGTCCCATCGACGAAATGTTGCATTCCTTCTGCCTGTTATACAAGTCCTTTAATGGTGAATGCTCTGACGAACTAAAAGCACTTGCACCCCCTCGACGTGAACACTCCCGACAAACCCGACAAGCAGCTAAATCCCACCCCTTCACAGTAGAGATCTCTAGGTGTAAGAAAGCCTTCTACTTCAATAGTTTCTTCCTCAGAACTGCTAGACTTTGTAACTACATTCCGGGATTCTACTTTCTCAACTGTACTGACATGCAGAAGTTCAAGTATAATGTGAACAGACATCTTGTCACTCATCTCCTTTCATAATACCCCTGCAACTTATGTCCCCGATAGTAGCCCCTACTTCAAAGATGCAATGTGCCTTGTTTGGAGTAAAAATTGAATAAAAACAAAACCAATAATATCCACTATAAAACAACTACAAACTAGTGATTGAAGATACAAAGAACTTGACGAATAAAAACCTTCTCCAAAATAACTGGATGCCATATGACTATTTCCAAAATAACTGGATCCGAAAAGGATTGATATGCCGTGAAGCAACCTAACCAATATATAAAGAAGCATAAAACATATTTCTAAAATAACTGGATTCTACATTAAATAACCCGAAAAACAAGCAAAACCAAACCATCTCCTCATTCATAGGCCCCAAATCTGTAACACTTGTATTGATTTCTCTGATTCATTTTCTTAGCACTAATAACATAGTAGTTAAATGGTTGATGTCGTTTTACAGCATTTTAAAGTTGCATATATGCTTCGCCAGACGACGACACAGACGCCTAAACACAATCAATTCGCTTGCTAAAAGGAAACACTTTTCTCTCTTTATCACTACATATAACGCCGACCCTCCTTAAAATAGATACTTCATATGTGGACACGAAGCTCTAATTCTAATGTTTTTACTTCTACAGAGAATTTCCTGCCTTCCTACTTAATGTAACCTTATGTTGAAAATTCGCCTGTATACTGGCTTTCTAGAACAATAAAATTTATACTGGCTTTCTAGAACAATAACATTTATACTGGCTTTCTAGAACAATACAATTTATACTGGCTTTCTAGAACAATAAAATTCATATTGGTTTTCTAGAACAATAAAAGTTATACTGACTTTCTAGAACAATAAAATTTATCTTGGCTTTCTAGAACAATAAAAGTTATACTGACTTTCTAGAACAATAAAATTTATCTTGGCTTTCTAGAACAATAAAATTTATACTGACTTTCTAGAACAATAAAATTTATCTTGGCTTTCTAGAACAATAAAAGTTATACTGACTTTCTAGAACAATAAAATTTATCTTGGCTTTCTAGAACAATAAAATTTATACTGGCTTTCTAGAACAATAAAATTTATACTGACTTTCTAGAACAATAAAATTTATACTGGCTTTCTAGAACAATAAATTTTATATTGGCTTTCTAGAACAATAAAATTTATACTGGCTTTCTAGAACAATAAAATTTATACTGGCTTTCTAGAACAATAAAATTTATACTGGCTTTCTAGAACAATAACATTTATACTGGCTTTCTAGAACAATAAAATTTATACTGGCTTTCTAGAACAATAAAATTTATACTGACTTTCTAGAACAATAAAATTTATACTGGCTTTCTAGAACAATAACATTTATACTGGCTTTCTAGAACAATAAAATTTATACCGGCTTTCTAGAACAATAACATTTATACTGGCTTTCTAGAACAATAAAATTTATACTGGCTTTCTAGAACAATAACATTTATACTGGCTCTCTAGAACAATAAAATTTATACCGGCTTTCTAGAACAATAAAATTTATACCGGCTTTCTAGAACAATAAAATTTATATTGGGTTTCTAGAACAATAAAATTTATACTGGCTTTCTAGAACAATAAAATTTATATTGGCTTTCTAGAACAATAAAATTTATATTGGCTTTCTAGAACAATAAAAATTATATTGGCTTTCTAGAACAATGACATTTGCACTGGCTTTCTAGAACAATAAAATTCCTTTCTATTCTATGTCTCTAGCGTTAATTGGAATTTCCATAAACTATTTTCACAGGGGGGTTCCGTGTGTGTAACACAATACTACGGAGTTACTTCCATTCAGATTACAACACGATTGCCTTCCGAATTAATGTCCACATATTCCCCATATGTTGCCTTTTCAAGTAATCGACCCCGTACATCTTTTCCAATCCTCTCATAAGGTTTTTCATCCGTCAACTGACAACCTTTTCATCTCACTAACCCTAATTCTCAAGAAGCATTTTGTTATTCATTACTGGTGATCAATTCCTAAAACACATTCATTCTTGCTACATAAGGGAAAGACATTCTATGGAGGTCTTCGGAGTTGGATACGGATTAGATGTGATGACGTTTGGGGCTGTTTATGGATTGTTAATTTAAGAACATTTGAAGTGTTTATCCTAGACAGGAAGTCATTCCAGATTCATGTTGGCGTTTGTATATTAGTCCGTCAAATAGCCATTAATTGATAGTTTATGTTCTTAGTTCAATAGTAAACATTCGAACAGTTTACACACAAATCTTATCTTGTTATTTTAAATAAACTAGCAGATGTACCCGTTTATGTGGATTTTATGGCAAAGGCTAGACAGCTCATTATTGTTCAGATATTATTGATATTAATAAAGCAAAATTAAAATGTATTTTTTTATAAATATCAAGCGCGAACGAAGACCCAACAGTATTATTTGTATGAATGGATTAGAAGTAAAATTATTTCTTAACAAATACACGTATGTAAAATATATATCCCCTATTACTAATCATTATGCTACTCGCAGTTTTCCAAAAATCTATAATAATTGGTTAATTGATTTAGAAGTTCATCCTATATATATATATATATATATATATATATATATATATATATATATATATATATATATAAATAATCCTATATATATATATATATATATATATAAATATATAAACATATACACATACCTAATAAATATATCTCACATTACTAACCCTTACGCTACTCGCTGCTTTCCAAAAGTCTCTAATGATCGGTTACTTAATTTAAAAGTGGATCACATATATAGAAATATAAACATATACACTAATAAATATACCCCACATTACTAACCCTTACGCCTAGCCGTTGCGTTCCAAAATGTAATGGTCAGTTAATTAGTTTACAAATGGATCATGCACATAACAATATATAAACATGCACATAACAATATATAAACATATGCATATACTAAAAAAAATTCACATTTCTAACCATTACGCTTAGTTGATGTGTTCCATAATTCATAATGTTCGATTAGTTCATTTAGAATGGACCCTGTACAGAGAAATATACAAAAGAATACACATCCTAGTAAACATATCTCACATTACTAACCATTACGCATAGTCGCTCTGTTCCAAAATTCATAATGATGAGTTAATTACGAGTGGGTCTTATACATGATGATTGCTACTTCTTGATAGCAGTTTACCACCACTTCAGATTGATGTAGAGCATCTATGCGCACGTAGATGACTCTTCAAACCAGCTACGCTCGTACAAAATATTTCACGGATGTGACAGGAGAATTTATCAGTAGTTGCTGTTGTTTGTGGTGTGAATTCATTATACAACATTGAGAGTTTTTGTCAAAACGCTTACTGAATTAGAGACAAAACCAGAGATATTACAGCAATACTTGTGTGGTCTCGAAAGCAACACAGCCTCATACAATTGTTGGAAATTCCTGATTTTTTAAAAAAATTATTTTACTTCAGTAAGTTTTAAGATATCAAGGGACTCCCTCCTGGAGCTAACACTTGATTCTGTTATGATTCAAATTTATATCTGAGGGTTCTTTTAAGAATAGATGCTGTTCCCTTTATGGCTGCTATTTGTATCTCGTTACAACTTAGTTTTCCAGGGATTGCTTCTAAGTATTTATGAAGATTTTTTTATATTAAGCCAGTTGCTCCCATCACAACCGGTATAATGTTTATTTATTTCAGAGACCATGTCGTTTTTAGATCATTTTTTAGATCCTGATATTTTGTTATATTTTCCCGATCAGCTTTGTTAAGGCCAACATCATTTCGGACTGTGACATCGATAATGAGCGCAGTTCTTTCGGGCTTGTTGCATATTACAATATCTGGTTTAACGGCCTTGTCTTTTATGTATCTGCCTGCCTGTATATCTTTGTCATAGAGCACGGTCACTTTTCCGTTTGATGTTATCGGGGGTGGGTCATGTTTCCAGATGTTCGTTGATCTGTCAAGTTGCATCTCTCCACAGATCTTCCAATGGAGGTATTTACATACTTTGTTGTGACGGGCAGTGCAAAGACAATCTGTCAATAAGATTGGGCATGTAGCATTGTGTGACGTCACATGGTTTACTAAACCGGGTTTAGACAGAAGGCGTCTGCCACAGATTGTGCATTTCAGTACTTGTTGCAATCCGACAAGAGTTGCGGATTTATCTTGCTTTATAAAGACACGCTTCAATATTGCATGCATGAAACGCTTTTCCTCAAATTTTCTGCATCCTCCTGTGATTATTTTCTTCCATTTATTTGGATCCGCAGTTTGAACTTCCAAGTCGTTTGTATCAATCTCTAGCAACTTGAGACGAGCCCTCAAGACATCCTGAAACCTTTTCGTAGGTTAATGCTGCGGTCTCTTTCATATGGAAAGCTCAGGATAAAACAGTTTATTCGGTATCTTATCATTTTTCATCCTCAGTAAGTGTCCAATCCAACGAATTTGATTTTGAACGATCCTCATTTCTATGGAAATCTGTATATATATATATATATATATATATATATATATATATATATATATATATATATATATATATATATATATATATAAAATAAAATGGAATTCAATTAACTTTCTTGAAGTTATATATTTGGATTTTACCGTCACTGGATTATTTATCTTCCACCAGACTGTCCATTCATGTGTAATCACCTTTTTTCTTCACCATATTCCCTCTGCTTCACTTTTTTGTTATCAAGTAAGATCTTTGACGTACTTGTTGTTTCAGCAAATACTTTTGCATGCAAAATCCGATCCCGCATTTTGCTAATTCCTACCCTCTGATGAGAAGGAAAGTATTTCTTCGAAACTCCGCGGATTAAGGACTATCCACTTATCTAGTGTTTCCTTTTCAGATTAAATATGTTTTTAACTAATTTCAAAGTGTTTTTTAACATGTTTAATTAACTGTTTGCTCGTATATATATATATATATATATATATATATATATATATATATATATATATATATATATATACACATAATGTTATGAACAGTATATAGGACCCGAACGAAACCGGACTGAACTGCTAGTTATACATACAAATATGTAAACACATACACATGTCTAACTTTATATATTATATAACATCAAAAGTTGATTTACACTTGGCATGGCTGCGAAAAATACCAAACTTCGTTTTTTGCGAGACTTAGCTATGTTTTGTAAATATTATAAGAAGCATCATTCGGAAAAGGGGCGTTTGATCTTTGGATAACAAGTAAGGTTTTTTTTTTATGTCTGTGTATATGTTGGGCGGTGGTATCAGTTTGTTTTAATTTAACGACTAAAAGGAAAGAGCGAACCCTTTTTGCTAGGTGTAAGAAAACATCTCCGTGCGGTATTCGGTGTCGAAGGAGCCGACATGACGGGTATTCCGACCGTAATAAACGGACGCTTTTTCGATTAATGTGGGCAGCGATAGTATCTGCCATTTTGTTCAGAATATCAAATTCCAGTTTCTTTTGTTTTTTTTTTTCGTTTTTTTTTCTTTTTCGTTTTTTTCTTTTTCTCTTTTTTGAGATTCAAGTCGATTTCGATTTTTAATCCAACGAAATGTATTCCCGTAAAAAAATTAATTAACTTTTTTATTTTTCTATTTTCTTTTATTTAAGTTGTTACGAATCTAAAAATACGAAGATTTGTTGTTGTTAATTATCCGAAAATCCCTCTTTCTTTTATGTTTTAAGGGTAAAATATGAAAAAAAAACAACCGGCCTTTTTTTTTGGTCATTTTATGCTGGTGCATAAAAGTAGTCAGGATAGCATTCTTCCATGTATTGCGTCTTCCTTTCAAAGGTGCATTGCAGTATGTGTTCGTTCGTGATATCATACTACCAGGTAAAAATAAATATGCGACTGAATGTAGCATAAATTTGCCAATAATAATAATAATAATAATAATAATAATAATAATAATAATAATAATAATATCTAGCAGGACCTGTGGAAATTCCACAGGGGACTCACTCATATGTAATTTATTGATGTTGGCATTCTGTAGCTGTTCAGCGTAAACACAGACGCTCTGATATTATTGTGACTCTGTTGTTAAAAATGCAAAAGGATTCATCTAAGCTAGCAGGGACGCCCGGCGTAGCCTGGTCGTAAAGTACGTTTAAATATGATATTTTAATTCTTGCAGATTTCGTATATATTATTCAATCGATTTTTTTATATTATAATATATCCATATAACTTGCTGTATCAGCTTGAATCGAAACCGACACCAAAACTTATATATATATATATATATATATATTGACTGTCATTTGGGCGGTCGGGTTTCGATCCTGGCTTGAGGCAGTTGCTTGCCTAGCCGCACTGATGAGCTGTGAAACAGCGAAACAGTACTGTATGTGGATTACTGTATATTTATATATATATATATATGTATATATGTGGATGACTGTATATATATATATATATACGTGGATGTATATGTGGATGACTGTATATATATGTGGATGACTTTATATATATATATACGTGTGTGTGTGTCTGTGTCTGTGTGTATATATGTGTACATATATATATATATGTGTGTGTATATATATATCCGTGTGTGTGTATATAACTTGAGTTCCTTCAGTAATAATCGAAGCCCAAACTTATGACGAATTCTTGGTAAAATTGTCTATAAAAAATAAATGACTTGACTGCTATCAGCTATAGGCGAAACCGAAACCAAATAAAAGGATGTAGAATTATTGGTAAAATTATTTAATACAAGAAATGAGAATCTATAATAATTAAACGACAGTTACTAAGATGTAAGCGTGACACACAAAATAAATTACGCACATTCTATCCTATTAATATATAGATAATAATAATAATAATAATAATAGATAAGATTACAATGTAGAAAATATCACATAGGATTCTAAAAAAACAATGAGTATATGGAAATTTGAATTGACAGCTGAAGGACAATACATAACTGAGGTAAAATACAAAGAGATATCTTCCAAAGAGATTCCCTATCACCAATACTGTTCATCATAACCATTATATCTCTTAACAATATACCGAGGAAATGCCAAGCCTAATACAAGTTTACTAATACAGACATAATTAACCACCTAATGTATATGGACAACTTTAAACTTTTCGCAAGAAACATAAAAAAAAAATCTAGAGATTCCAACAAAATCCAGAATCTTCAGCCAGTATAACAAAATAGAATTCGGAATGAAGAACGGGACACTGTTAGTTCTTAGAAGGAGAAAACTGGCGATAACAAAAGGTATAGAATTACCCAACCAAACGGAGATAAAGACACTTAAAACATTTGGGAGTCCTGGAAGATTACTTCATCAAAGTAACAGAAATGAAAGAAAAAATGGAGAAGTGTTGGAGACGCCCGATCCTTGGGATTAATGGACTATCTCATGACATCACTTCCTTTGGTGGCGTCACTTCCGGTATCGAGTACCGGTGCCCAGAGTGAGAAATCGGGTGCACACGACCCACTATTGAGGAACTCGCTTTGCCTATAATCTATGTGAATACATGTTCGTTTCCTAAAAATTCTGTGTTCCTTCGTTTATTACCATTTAACCCCATAACAGAAAAGAATACCTAAGAAAAAGAAAAGAATACCTGATAGAAACTAAATTATATAGTAGAAACCTAATAAAAGGTATAAACACACGAGCAGTATAACTATTAAGATACTCTGGAACGTCCACGAAGAATTGAGGCGTCTCAACGAGAAGACCAGGACCCGTGAACATGCACAATGCATTGCAGCAAAAGCATGATGTTGACCAAGTATACGTGAAAACGAAAGATGAGGAAGAGGACTGGTCAGTATAGAATATTATGCGAATGACACACAAAAAGATAGGAAAATATATAACGCAGAACACAGAAAGGCGAATCACTGCAGCAAGAGATACTGCAAAAATTAACAAGACAGAAAACAGAAAGGCAAGGCATAAGACAATAAAAGAAAATTGTGAAAAAATAGTTACACTGACGATTCATAAGGATGTCAAAAAAATGTAACCCATGAAAACAATTGGACATGTCTACGAAAAGAGAAACAGTGAAACGAAATCACTTATAACAGCCGCACATGACAACACGTTTAGAACCAACCACATCAAAGCAAAGTGCGACAAGACACAAGAAAACAGCAAATGCACAGTTTGTGGAAGTAAGAATGAAACGGTAAACCACATACTAAGCGAATGCAATAAACTAGCAGTATCCTGAGATCTATGCAAACAACTGCATCTTGAACGTGGAGAGAAATGGTACAAGCACAAATGGGTAGCAGTACTTGTAAACGAAAATCACAAAATCCTATGGGGCATGGAGGTACAAAAGATAAACCCATTGAAGCAAGGAGATGTCATAATATATTACTAAAAGGAAAAATACTGCCAGAATGTAGATTTCACTATTCCAGCAGACCACAGGGTGAATATCAAGGAGACAGAGAAGCAAAGCAAATACCTTGAACTTACCAGAAAGCTGAAAGGAACACGAAAGACGAAGAAAATCAGGATAACATCAATAATAGTAAAAGTACTAAGAACACCCCCGGAAAGCTTCGAAAGAGATTGGAATCAGGGGGATGACCAAGAAGATACAATGAATGATAATAATGGAAACAGTTGAAATGTTAAGGAACATTTTTGAATACATAGATTAATACACATGAGTTACAAAATCTAACCTAACACATAGAAACTGCAACAGAAGTAACACCAATAGATAGAGGAACATGTAACCAAGAAAACTAAACAAAAGTACAATTGTAAGTAACACCCATCCCAAAAAATGCAGTGTCAATTTTAACGTGCACCACCTAAAATAATCGTGAAGGGTCAAGAAGGATGAAAAGATCGAAGAGAGAAGACACTAACCGGACCTCCATTGGATGAGTGCGAACAGGATTGGGACCTCATGAATGCTTGTCACGATCAGCAGTCATTGCCAGCAAGAAATCAATGGTAAACGACTGTTGCGATAACACAAATTCATTTGTAAATGTTATCGAAAGAAGTGGAGAGTATGGGAAATGTGGGGAGACTTGTCACCTACGTTGCAGGGAACACCACAGATTGTTGACAGAGAAATATTTTATAATAGCCTGTACGAAAACTCCCAGTGAGTACAAATATTATTATTATTATTATTATTATTATTATTATTATTATTCAGCCAGACCTAGGCTGGACAAGCGCAAAGAGAATTGGGACTTTGGGGAGGCTTAATGCTACACAAATTCCAGTATAAACCAATGGCTACTGCCAGCGAGAAATCAATGGTAAGAGGCTGTTGCGATGATGCAAATTCTTTTGCAAATTCTATCGAAGGAGGTGGAGAGAACTGGACGTCTGGGGAGACTTGTTGTCACTCAGCCTCCAGAGAACACCACAGGTCTCCAATCAGATCGTTTGTTTACTTGTGTGAAAGCTCCATGTGAGCCAATAATAATAATAATTACAAGATAATACTTATAATAGTAGGAGCACTAGGAACAATTCTGAAAAAACTTTGAAAAACGAATGTGATAAATTGGAATCAGAGAATTTGCTGCAAAGATACAACGAATAACAATAATAAAAACAGCTGAAATATTAAGAAAAAAACCCTTGAATGCGGATATTAATACACATGAACCACAGCCGCGGGCCAGACAAACTGCTGCAGAAGCGAAACCTGACGAAGCGTTACATGGAACCAAGAATATTGAACCTGCATATCTACAAGTTATCTATCCCCTCACCCATCCCCTCCCATTGCCTATCCTCATCACCCCTCCCCCCAAAAACCGATGCCACATAGTCGAGAAGAGTCAAGGAGAATGAAATGACCGAAGAGCGCTGACCAGACCTCCGCTGGACAAGTGCGAAGAGAACTGCGACCTTGGGGAGGCTTATTGCCACTCAAATTCTAGTGGAGACCAATGGCCGCTGCCAGCGAGACATAAATAGTAAGCAGCTGTTACGATTACGCAAATTTATGTGCAAATGTTATCGAAAGAGGTGGAGAGTACTGGAAATCTTGGGAGACTTGTTGTCACTCAGCGTCCAGGGAACACCACAGGTGGTTTTTCAAGGAGAGATCTTTGATGACCTGTGTGAAAGCTCCTTATGAGGCAATGATAATAATAATAATAATAATAATAATAATAATAATAATAATAATAATAATAGGAAACTCATGACTATGCATAATGCACTACACCCAAAGGACGATATTGACAGACTCTACGTGAAAACGAAAGACGTCGGGAGAGGACTGATCTCAATAGAATACTGCGTGAAGGACACAAAAAAAAACTAGAAAAATACATAATGCAAAGCACTGAAAGGATAATTATGGCAACCAGAGACACGGAGAAAACCAACAAAACAGAAAACAAAGAGGCAAAAGACAAAACGAGAAATGAGAAATGGGAAGAGAAACAAATCCACTGAAGTTTCATAAGAATGACAAAAGATGAGAATAACGAACACACCTGGACATGGATGCGAAAAGGACATATAAATCGAGAAACTGAATGTCTAATAACTGCAGCACAAGATAACTCGATAAGAACCAACCATATCAAAGCAAGGATCGGTAAAACACAAGAAAACATCAAATGCAGACTCTATGGACAAAAAGACGAAACGATAAACCATATAGTAAGTGAATGCAGCAAACTGGCCGAAAAGGAATACAAAAAACAGGCATGACCAAGTGGGGAGGGCAGTGCACTGGGAATTGTGCAAACGGCTGCATTTTGAGCGTACAGATTAATGGTACAAGCATAAACCCGCAACAGCACTCGAAAACGAGAACCACAAAATTCAATAGGACATGGACATACAAACGGACAAACCCATCTAAGCAATAGTAATAATTAACAAGAAAGAGAAATCCTGTAAAATCGTAGACTTTGCTGTCCCAGCTGACCACAGGGTGAGTATGAAAGAAAAGGAGAAATGAAGTAAATACACAGAACTTGCCAGAGAGTTAAAAGGGATTTGGATGATGAAGAAAATCAAAATAGTACCAATAATAGTAGGAGCACAAGGAACAATTCCGAAAAACCTGGAAAAAAGAATGGCAGAAATTGGAATAGCTGCAAAAATAGAACGCCCAACGATAATGAAAACGGCTGAAATATTAAGGAAAACCCTTGAATGCGGAGAATAACACAAGACAATATAACGAAGAAGCGTTAGAGGGAATGAAGAACACTGAAGCTGCAGAACTACATGTTCTACACCCCCATTATGCATCCCCTCCATTGTTTCACCACCGTTCCCCCAATAGAAAAGTGACACCAAAGAGCCGAGAAGGGTCAAGAAGGATGGATAGACCGAGGAGGGAGCACTGGCCAGACCTCCGCTGGACAAGTGTGACGAGAACTGGGATTTTGGGGAGGCTTAGTGCCATTCAAATTCCAGTATAAACCAATGGCCACTGCAAGCGAGAAATCAATTGCAAGAGACTGTTGCGATGATGCATATTCATTTGCAAATGCTATCGAAGGAGGAGGAGAGAGCTAGACGTCTGAGGAGACTTGTTGTCACTCAGCTTCCAGAGAACACCACAGGTCTCCTATCAGATCGTGTGTTGACTTGTGTGAAAGCTCCATGTGAGCCAATAATAATAATAATAATAATAATAATAATAATAATAATAATAATAATAATAATAATAATATAATCAACTGTAGTACAGGGCAACCCGAAAGATTCCTTTTTGTTAGATTCTACATACAATATTTAAGGAAAAGCGCAACTTTTTTCTATACATTACTCATAACCGTAACTGTTGAGCAAAGAGACATAAAATTAATTGACTGTTCTTTTGTTTTTAAGTTCTTTTATATATACAAAGTTTGTGACAGGATATCAAAACTTTCTACGGCCAGAACTATATTTAACCAAATTCTGTTTAATTATAATATTCGTGCTAACTCCAGATTTCATAGCGGCAAAATTAACTCCAAGCAGAACGATATCAATAACACACATGATCCAATAATAAGAGACAACCGGGTAATTGCAACTGTTGATATAAAAAAACGCTTGACCATTGCAAAATGACTGCATACATGATTACGTGATGTATGCCAACAACATCTAATTGACGCTTAGTATTCCATCATTTCTTAATCTATTACCTCGTATCTACAAAACTTTTTCAAGCCTATATTTACCTCCGTTAATCGCACGTTCCCACCTTCGTCCCCCCTATAACGTTTATTTTTATGTTTAATTCCTATTAAGTATATCCTTATTCCCTCTAATTTGCTACCACTCGTTTTTACCCATCTCAGATATAGTTTTCGTCTTTGCCAGGAGCGGAAAAGGAAGTAATCAGTTCTGGTCAATGTGGGGGCAACCCTTCATATCGGACAATTGCTTTTTAAGTTAATTAGTTTGATCAATGTGGGGGGGGGGAAAGCCTTCATATCAGACAATTGCTAATTTTGGACCCTGCCAATGCCCACCTTGGGGGAGCTGGTTTTTCCTCCCCACATTAAAAAGACAGCCTTGTGCCTAATTTTCTCAGTGGGGAAGCAAATAAATAAATACCTAGCGCGTTAAATAATACAGCTGAGTACCATGAATGAATATAAATTGCTACAAAATTTCATTTTATCCAAACCAAGTCTGTATACGCTATATAATAACACGCCGTATTTCACGCAATATCTTCATCCTTACCCGAAACCTATATCTCTAATTAATTAACTACATTCTAACAAAATTTTAGGCATAACTCCATGATATCACTTTATAATGCTAAGTTTTATAGACGCTCGTAGACAATTTTTATATAAAATTCTTATTAATTATCAAAAACTCAGCTTAATCCTGAAACGTCTACAATGTTATTTTTATGCATGCATTTAATTATTACTTACTAGCAGATGTACCAGGCGTTGTCCGGTATTAAACATAACGTTAAGTTTCTTTAAAACAAAATAAAGTAAAAAAAAAAAAACGGAAAGAAACTGAAACATATGTATACTAATATTATGTTTTTTTTTTTAAACAATTCACTTCTAGTAAGTAAAAATAAATACTCGAACTGAGATCGAAACCAAAACCTAAATACAGCAAATCAAGTACGATAACCATTAGGCCAGCTTTCCACGTGCTTTAAAAAATGTTTTCAAGCCTACTTATTCTTAACAAAGAAAGCTATCACGCGAAGGATTCGTGCAGTCGTGAAACAATAAAAAAAAAACAGATAAAAATCTGATGATTTCCAATGACTAATTTTTTAAAACCTAAATACAGCAAATCAAGTACGATAACCATTATGCCAGCTTTCCACGTGCTTAGCGCCTCTTTTTCTGGACGAAAACCGATTAAAATGTTTCCACATGCCTAAATACCCTACGTACTAAATTTCAAGTTTGTATATATAGGTTGAGACTTGTCCTCACACACACAGTCTCATTTTATATATGTATAGATTAGTTTCACCGTGTACTTTATGTTAATTTTTTTTTTTTTCATTACATGTTCATCCCAAGCAAGGCATATTGCCACTTTGATGTAGAGGCTACTATCAGGGACATAAGCTACAGGGGTACTTAGTAGGGAGTTGGGCAGCAAGATTACATTTGAACTTCTGCGTGTAAGTACAGTTGGGGAAACAGGGACCCTGAAGAGAGTTCCAAATCTAGCAGTTCTGGGGAAGAAACTACTGGAGTAGAAAACTCCCTTACATCTAGGGATCTCTACTGTGTAGTGGTGGGATTTAGCTGCTAGTCGGGTTTGTCAGTGGTATTTACATCGAGGGGGTACAAGTGCTTAAGTAATAAATTAATGTTTACGTAATTCCACATTTTATTAATATTTTACTAAGTTTGGTAATTTTTTGCACATTGAAAAATTAATAGATGAAATCAGGAATGTAAAACTTAAAATCGGAAATTCGAGGTCTATAATTATGACCTTTTACTTTTCTCCACTCTTAATCAATAGCATGAGATGCCACAGGATTAAATAAAATGAAAAGAAAAAATAATATTAGGTTCGAGTAACCTCCCCTTAATTACATTAATTATATTTTTCATAGTTAGATTACCCCCCTCCCGTTCTTTTGTTTTGCCTATCAGATAATTAAATTCTTTGTTTCGTTTTGTTATTTCCCTTTTTTCGATTGTATTTGTTTTTTTTATTTAGTACTAGCCTGGGTGCCCGGCGTTGCCCGAGTGTTTGGAGGTGTGTGTTGAGAAAAAAAAGCGCTAGTAAGCAGGCAGGCAGGCGGCCAGGCAGGCTCGAACCCGTACTTCGAAAGAGTAATGAACGCGAAAAAAAAAAAAGAAAAAAACGTGATGTCTTTGCTGTTGAGTCTATCACAAAACCGGATATGGCAAAGGTTTAAATTAAGGCTAGTCAATCGAAAAAGGGGATGACTTTCGAAAATATCGGCGAAAAAAGCAACCCCTCCTTGTAGAAAAGTGCCCTATTGAGGGTGAAGGAATAAATGTTTTTAGCCAGTTTTTCGATTTCAAAACGATATCGATCTCGTGAAAATCCGTCGCCTCTGTCGAAGGTTTTACGCATACATACATACATACATACATTTAAACGGACAGGTGAAATTTAGGTAATAGATTCACAGTAACCACCGACACTGTTGTTGGCTTCCTTTACATGGTGACAATTGTACCAAGGTTTGTCCGAGATATGAAAAAGGTCGATATTCGGTGCCTTTGTTTCTTACTGACTTCCTTATTCTGCTGAACATTATTTTGCTTATCAAAGTAATATTGATTTACATAATGACATCGTCTTACGCATCCTTAAAAAGACAATAACTGATGATCGCTCAGTCGGAAACCACGTGTACTAGGTTGTAGCATGAGTCCCCCCCCTTTTTTAAAGAAAATCAAAGAAGTCAAACAGCAAAAGTAAGTTCGTGTGGAACCCAAGCTCCAAGTTTTTGTAAGATTCCTATCGACTGAAGGTGGCGTGGAATTGTCGCAAAATCACACTTAATCTTTTCAACCAATTCTCTATATGTCTGATGGCTATCTTCCTCCAAAGAACCCTGAGTTGGTCTTTGTCTATCTTGATTGATCTTCCGGAACTAGGAGCGTCATTGAGGCCAAAATCAGCGTCTTTGAATTTGATAAACCAATCTCGAACAGTTCTCTTAGCTATAGCGTTTTCTCCATATACGGCACATATATCCTTGGTCACTTCATTCGTTTTTGATCTCGATTAAAGCCGTTAAGAAGGAGGTGTCTAAAACGTGATTTTTTTTATCTGCTTGACAATCCACTTGACGGTTCTGAAAAACGGGAAAAATTATATGAGCAAAAAACGATGACTATTTTCTTGTAGAACAGCATACGTACTTTGGCAAATATCAAAACATGTTTGAGAACAATCTTTTGTATAAAACGGTCGGAACTTATGCCACAACCTGATATATCAAAATAATAATTGAAAATGTTTTTTTTTAAATATATTTTTACAAGATTTGCGTGTAATAACATGCAAGCTGTTTGCTTCTGAAGATGAACATATATATATATATATATTACTTTAGAAATATTCGTATATAAGAACATTAAACAGGTTTGTATTACTATACATTCGAAAAAGTTGTCAAAAAAACAAACATATAACAAATAAATGTTACCAAAGGCAAGAGAAGTTACTCTTCTACCTATCTGCAAAAGTTTTTAGTGGTTTTACTCACTTGAAAACGTGTAATCGGTTCGAAAATCATATATTTATCGGTATATTTGAAATAGCAAAATGGCGGTGTGCTCGCTTTTAAATACGGTAAGTTTGGGAAAATGAGTTCAAACTAAATAATTACACAAAATACTGTTAGAAACCCTACGAACACATGTTCGCCTATGTCACGGTAATATATATAATGAATTTCTGGTATTGTCGAACCTCAACAATAAAGGAGATGATTTTATTGCTAAGTGGGTTTGTCGGGGATATGTACTACGAGGGGGTACAAGTGCAAGGGGTTCATCAGAGCATACTCCATCAAAATACTTGAGCAACAGGCACAGAGATGGAACATCGCGGCGATGTGACAAGGGTTGGAGTTTAGTTGAGAAAGTTGAACGTATTAGATTAGAGACTATATATATATATATACTAGCTGTACCCTGCCACGCGTTGCTGTGGCTCAAATTGGCTCAATGGAAAAAGTTCCAAAATGAGAAAAAGCATGTTTCTTATAGGTTTAAATTTCCATTTTGCATGGGTACAGTTTTTGTTGTTCCATTTTCTTAGCTGATATAGAGATTTTCCGGTTTGGTGACTCTTAAATATGTAACATAAATTGTCCATGTGAAAAAACAGTCAGTGTGTAACTGTAAGGCCCATAATTGTAAAGATTGTTTCCTGTGCTTTGTTGATGGTTATTGCAAATGACAATAAAATTGGAAAGTGCAATTTGCTAAAGTGTAATGATGTATCCGGTGGAATCATAGGAATGCATGAAGATATTTTTCATCTGTGAAAGGTCCTGTTAAGATTGTTGTTTCTATGATATTGTTTGTTAATTTTTTTTACTGCAAGCTATGTGCCATTGCAAAGCTTGGATTGGTTTATATTTCACAACATGATAATTAGTACACCAAATTTCAGTTGCAATACATGCGGTGGAATCCCTGGCAAATATAACTGTTGGATAATTAACCACTTTATCTGCTTTCACAACAGTGTCGATGGATTTGTATTTGACTACCTCACTTGGAATTTTACATTGAATAATAGCGTTAAGTTCATGGGCATCTTTGTATTGACCTGCAAGAATAGCTCATTCACTCAGTCAAATGGAATTCTTATAATTTGAATATCTGCAAAAACCTTTTAAACTAACTATTCTTTTGATGAAATAAGCAGAAATTACAGAAGTTAAAAGTCAAAGAATTTTGCCCTTAACTCTGATCAGCTGGCACTTTTTCGTACCCAATTTCCCACAAGTGATGCAAAAGTTTTTGTGCGGATCGAACAGTCTGCAACTGTACATGCATATTTTGAGTTAAGTTTAATGTCTTCACATGGAACAAAAAAGTAGAGTATTTGAGGCAAGCATTTATTTCATCTGCTGGTGTTGATTGAAGAATAACAGGTAACATTTGTCTGAAATCTCCTGCAAGCAATATTACTGCATTCCCAAATGGTCTGACATTGCCACGCAAATCTTGCAAGGATCGACCAAGAGCCTCAAGTGATTTTTTGCGTATCATTGTGCATTCATCCTAAACAATAAGTTTGCATTTCTGCAATATTTTTCCCCATATTGGATGTTTTTGAGATGTCGAAGATGAGATTTTTGAAAAATTGAATGTTTTAAAGTAGAATAAATAATTCTTCTACTTGGCAGCAAGGTCGCAGGTATTCCTCATGCAGCAAGGGCTAAGGCTATGTCATTTTGTTACCAAATGGCTGCCAAAATCAATTTAATTAGAAAGGTTTTACCAGTTACTTCTGGTGCTGTTCAAGGTAGCAGTAATTTCCAAATAACTTCTATTCTCACAGTCAGTAAATTAGGTGACTAAAATAGGATTTATCCATGTTTTGACAATGCCTTATTCACTGTAATTAATTTAGGAGACTAAAATAGGATGAGGGATTAGAGATGGACAGATAGAGAGGAAGATATATAGATAGAAAAGAGACAGTGAGAGGAAAATAGAGAAAGAGGAGATAGAGAGATAAAGGGATTGATAGATAAACAGAGAGAGGGGGAGAGTTAGAAACAGAGAGGGATGAGACAGAGGAAAGCAGAAAGATAGAGGGAGTTAGAGAGAGAAAGGGGCTCAAAGAGAGATGGAGAGGGTGATATAGAGAGAAAGATAGATTGAGAGAGGGAAAGGGAGAGATGGATAAAGAGATATATTAAGAGAGGAAGAGAGAGGGGGAGAGAAACAGAAGGTGAACTACACTTCACCGGTTTTTTTAGAGAAGAAATCTTTCGAGACTGAGGCAATTTTAATGTTTTGTTATTATCCAGAGTACCCTTTTTTTGGGGGGGGGGCTAGATTTTCCTCGCATTAGAAACCGACCGGGTTATCTGTACTTTCACTTAACAAATTGATAAAAGAAAAACATATTGTAAAATTTGAATTTAACAGGAAAATACTATTTTAAAAAATAGCACGATAACATAAGTGCATAAGTGCCACTTTAGGTACTCCTTGGGCGTTGAGTTCCATGGCGACCAGCATAATTATTTAATGGTCGCTCCCTGAGCCCCCCCCCAGTCAAGGCTAATGCATGCGCACGTAACATTTTTTATTTACTGACGTTGGCTTAGTAACTAAACGATTTATTGATAATTTCGTAACCCTTAAACGCATGCCGGAAGATTTCAATTGGTTCATTATTGTTGTAATGAAAAAAAAAGTCTCGAGGCAGAAAATTACCCTAACCCTAAAATATGCGATATGTCACAGACAGATGCTTTTACAAATATTGTGAAACAAATGACAGAATTTTACAGGGTTAACTAAGCACGTGGAACTATTCTAATCATGTGGACTGTTTTTTTGTTTTTAAATTCTAATTATTTGAACTGTTTATTTTGTAAAATTCCAATTATTTGAACTGTTGAATTATCAAAAATTTGAACTGTTTATTTTTTAAAATTCTAATTATTTTAACTGTTTAAAAAAAAAAAAATCCAATTATTGGAACGGTTTTTTTTCTCATTAAGTTAACAACTGGGCACTTTATTGAAGTCGATAAAAGTCGTCATTTAAAAAGAAATTTTAAATTAAATGTTTGTAAAAGTGAGAAATTATTAATAAATGTTTAGTAACATTTTTCGGTGCTAATGCAGAGAGTGATCCGCGCTATTTTTTAAATCGTGTTTTTTTTTATTCAATTGCAAGGTTAAAGTACAGAATAGGTACAAAACACCCTCCCCTCCCCATGTTAAGAATGGCTTTTTAAATAATAACGTTATTATTTCAGCATGGATCACTCTCTGCATGAGTACCCATTTTTCTTTTAATATTCATAAAAAGTAAAACTTTTTTCAAAATAAATAAATAAATAAATGTTTGTAAATGTGACAAATAATCGTTTAGTTACGGCAACGTCAGTAAATAAAATATGTTACGTGCGGGGTGGGCTGGGAGACTAAGGGAGCGACTATTATTTTTTTCTACTGGTCGCCATGAAACTCAACGCCCAAGAAATACCAAAATGCAATTTTTTTTTGTCAAATAAATAAATTTCAAGCAATATTTGCAATAAATAATAGATAGCAACTTCGTTAATTTTACGACTCGGCCCAGCATATTATAAACACCCTAACTTCCCCATGTTGAAACGGTTTCGGAATTAACAACCTCCCCATATTAAGAACGGCTTTCGAGGTTTATGGAAGAGCGTTTTTTTTAACATGGGGGGGTAGGGTTTTTATAATACGTTGAGGCATGTCGTAAAAATGAAATAGTTTAGAAAAAGTTAAAACAAAAATTTTTATGTAAACAATGCCGTGAAAAGAAACGAAACAATTAAAACGTAATGTTTCATGAGTGAAAAGCCTTAACATAAATAAAATTAAAAAATTGGTAAGTACATAAATGAATTTAAATTTTTAAAATATGGTATTTTTTTGTGTGTGTGTGTGTGCTAATGCAGAGAGTGATCCGTGCTATTTTTTAAAATCGTTTTCCACGTTTAATTAAAGTTTATGATATGTTGTTATTCAATTGTAAGACTAAAGTACATAATAGGTACAAAACACCCTCCCTTCCCCATGTAAAGAATGGCTTTTTAAATAATAACATTATTTCAGCACGGATCACTCTCTGTATGAGTAACTTTTTTTTTTTTACTTATCGAGTTAACAGAAAATGAAATCTTTCGTCAATTCGTGGCTGTGAAATGAATCGAACCGGAAGTTCAGTTTTATCAACAGAACAGATTCGCAGTAACAGTTAAAAAAATATATTTATTTATTTTATTTAATATTTTAATTTTAATAATTCGCGAGGTAAATTTATTTTAATAACATAAAAACATACCTCGACTCTAAAAATGGGTTGTCTGAAAATTTCAAATAAATTGGTAACGTAGAAATATGGTTTTATTCGTTTAGAACGAACCAACATTTACATTATATATATATATATATATATATATATATATATATATATATATATATATATATGCGTGTGTGTGTCAGGGCAGCATTTTTCTTGAAGACATATCTCATTAAATAATACAGATGACTTGTATGCATGTTTTTTCGTTGATCCTATCTAGACTTCTGATTAATGTTGAAGATTCAAGAACTTACAGATGGTACCTCTCACCAGAAAGATGTTCGGGTGCTCAACGAGTACGGCAAATTAATCTGCAAGTTCTAACCGGAAATCCAAGCATTAATCAAATGTCTAGACTAGATTCACGAAAATATATGCAGATTCACCTCATCTGAATTATTTAACGATATATGTATATATATATATATATATATATATAGTATGAACATTTATCAAATGTTTCGTTTGGGATAAAAACCGAGGTACACGTGTTTCATTCAAATACTTATAATTGGTTTCAGATAAAACTATGAAGATTATCATAACGCACACCATTCAGTTGGCTAATCTATATAAATAAAATAGTAGATGTGTGTGTGTTTAACCTATAAACTATTAAACCATTCGTCACATAACATTGAAATTGACAAGAAATAATAATCATAGACCAAGGATGGTTTATAATGAATAAAAATTTTTGTTTAGGTGTTTAAATAACTCGTACAGACATATATCGGCAAGTTGAAATGAAAAATGTTCATTTCAAGTTTCGGACATATATTTATTAGTTTTAGGCATGCGCAAATTACATCATATCTAGAAGTCATTTAATTTAAAATCCTTCTCACCTATCTACTGGATTAGCGCAAACGGTAGGAAACGCAGCTAGAGTGCTAAATGTTTTGGTTTCGATTCTAGCTTATGGTACCCAAACCGTTATTTTTTTTAAACCTTTGAAATCAGTACTATATATATATATATATATATATATATATATATATATATATATATATATATATATATATATAGTTATATGTATGAATATATTCAGTAGAGAACCGTCTCTGTGATAATAAATACCAACTCTGCATTAATTGCTAGTAGAAAATATTAAATTAAAAAACGGAATTTTAAAAGCTTGAAAACATTTACTTTAATGTTATTGTTTGCATAATATAATTTTGAATAAGTTTGTAAAACGGTTTTAAAAAGTTTAATATCGATAATGAAATAAAATGGAAACTGTTACAAGTAGCTTAACTTCTAGCTTAGCCGTTTAACTTTGGTGCTGCGACACACATACAGCATACAGAAAACTACATATCTATCTATCTATCTTTCTTTCTCTCTCTCTCTCTATATATATATATATATGTGTGTGTATGTGTGTGTGTATATTTGCATATATATATACACACACACACACACACACACACACACATATATATATATACATCATGTTTACTATGACAGTAATAGGCTTGTGTTAATTGCTGGTTGCCCTGAGGTAAATATGTTAACCTACAAAGTACTGGTGACCTTTTAACTGGATTCGATATATGATATCTATCTCTATAATATCTATTAGAAGATTAGAGTTATATTTTGATAGACAAAGAAAGAGAGGGGGTGATATATGAATAAAATATCATAAACGTCGCAGACAGCACACAGGATATTAAAGTGAAAGAAATGAAAATGTCTGCAAAATCACGTGCAATAACATGTTTACATTCGAAGGAAACTTAAAATAACGTACTATTTTGTATCTCATAAGGGCTTGGTAATGATAGTAACCCTATAATATTTTATAACAATATGAACATAGCTCACTATGTTTATGATATAAATGGAACCTTAAAATTTCAGACAAAACACGTCAAAAGATAATCTGCAAAATTGAAAATAGTAGCACTATCAACTTACAAGAGATTAGCCTACTCTAAACCAGTGATTCCCAACCATGCTTTCCCCCACTCTATATCTGTGACTAGATAAAAACGCGGATTCCATGAACAGAGCTTCTTTCTTAGGACTGCACGCCTGTGGAACTCTGTTTCGTCTGCCTGCTTCCCACCGGACTACAACTTGGATGTCTTCAAGTCCAATGTTAACAAATTCCTAATGAACCGCACCCTTTAGTAAACACTTCATCAAATCTCCACACTAACGTAATGTACTTGCAATAACCCTTATCCCTGAGTGGCTTCCGGGCCTTGATAAGTGGTGATCACTGTGTAAAAAAACCCCAAAAAAACTAAAAAAAAACCCATGCTGCCACGGCACATTGTTGTGTTGCAAAGTGATTACTGGTGTGTCATCAATCGGTTATAGGTGGAAGTTACAATTCATAAACAGCTGCGTCAGGAATTGAAATACACCCTACTAAAGTCTGATTGTCACAGCTGGTGAATTAAAAAACAATGTGGACTTGAGGACACTTTTAGAGATGTTTTAAACGTGGAAATATTCTCCAGAAACGTGTGGATTGATTTATACTGATTTTGGACCATATTGCATGAACCGAACGAGTTTTTGAGTGGCATAAGGAATTCAAGGAAGGCAGGGATTTTGTGAAAGATGATGAGAGGAGTGGAAGGAGTAAGGAAGTCAGAACACCAGAGTTAATTGGCCAAATAAAGAATTTCATGGATAAAGACCGCCGTGTGTCATAGAGACAATAATTGTACAGTTTCATACGAGTGTGAGAACATGGAAACTTACTGGAGGCACCTCTTAAATATCAAAAAAGGAGATCTGTGTTACATAGGCGTCACCACTTATCAAGGCCCAAAGGCCACTCGAGGATAAGGGTTAAAGAGTGTAAGTAGTCAATTGGACAATATAGTAATCGTTAGTAATGGAAATTCGGTAAATTTGTTAACTTAAGTGGAACAGCTCATCAAGAACTTGTTTACGTTAGACTTGAAGACGACTATATTGTAGTCAGCTGGAAACTGGAAGACAGTCCCACAGGCGTGCAGTTCTAAGAAAAACGCTTTGTTCAGATAAAGAGTGAGGGGAATTATTGATAGTGTTTTCAGCTAGACGAGTGATTCTTGTGAAAGTTTGGCGAGGGGGGGACAATAGATTGAAGCTCAGTCGAGCACTTGCCATGAAAATAACGATAAAGCAAATACAAACTCGCAACATATCTTCTGTGAGATAGAGGTTGCAGGGAAGAGAAAAGGACATCTTCCACGAGGCTCCGAAGTCTATTTTGAACTCTATCAATGCAGGTGAAGCCCTTTCTGGCAGCTCCTGCCCAAATGTCGCAACAGTACTCCATCCTTGAACGTAAAGGAGATATAACGTGAATAATAAATTGTTTTTTAATTGTTAGATTTTTAAAAAGATTTTAAACATTGGTAAGCATTGTAAAATATCCATTTAAGTATTAATTTTTATGCGATAGGCGAGTCGCAGAAAGTTAAAGAGCTCAATGGTATGCCGTCATGTATAAAAGCCAGGGAACCACTGCGCTAAGCCATGCTTAGAAAAGAAAATAGCGATAGTCATATACCCAGACCAATACTATCCCTAGAAATAAACTATAACAACTTATATTTAGATGTAGCTAACCGATCTATAAGACATTACATATACCCTCAATCCCTCGTATATTAATCTGAGAGTCGTTTAAACGGTAAAATGCATGATCAGTTAATGCGGAGATATACGCATGCGCACTGCAGAGATGCAAGTTATTACCATCAATAGGTTGACGAAGAGCAACAAACAGAAACAATTGAAATCGAAGCTACTAAGAGATAGTCAATTTGAAAGGAATATCGAATTGCGACTAATGTAATTTGAGCTACATCGATTTTGTTTTTAATTTCATTAACCCTTACTGCTTCGATATTTGCGTTTGCGTGAATAAAATAATAAAAAACCAATAAGAGAAATATGAACTATTTGTTCTCTCGCATTCAATTTTTGTGAGCTTCCAACCATAAAATACTTGCGCATTGTGAAATAGTCCGCGGTTAAATGTGTTATGTACACTATGTTGGTTGTATGTTTTGGCTTTACTACCTTATTTTTTTATTTTGATTATTTGATTCAAGGCTCAATGAGACCCAACAAAATAAAAGGCCGTAAAGAGATGTGCAGTTGTTTGTAATGTTTATTTGTATTGAATATATTTCTTTTTCATCAAACAACCATGTTTTGGTCGGAATATTATAATTACTCACTTTGTATGAGCTTCATTTAAAAAAAAATCGAATGTGAACAAAATTATCATTTTTAGCCAGGAAACACACTTATAGAGGCGAGTGTGAATTACCTATTAGACACCATTTTTTAAAAATCTCTCTGTACACGGATTTGTCAGGACAACCTGACGTGAGGACACTTCAACTTAGAAGAAAACCCTGATCAAATATTCAACATAACGTAGTATTCGAAGCCCAAATAAGATCCCCTTGACATACGAAGAATGGTGCTTCTTTCTCCAATCATGTTACGTCAAGTAATAACATCACATAGATAGGCCAACCACATTACCAGTGGATCCTACTTCTGGAATATGGTAAGAATACGAAATCAACAGAAAAATATATGGGGAAAGGTCGTTTCAAAAGTAAAACCTCATATTTTAAATTTAAAAAGTTGAAGCACTCCGAAGAAGGGAATAATACCATAAAAACAAGTGAATTTTTGTGATCCAGAATTTCTTTTTCTACAGAGCCACCGCCATATTCAATGCATTTTGCTAGGAATTCAATGACGCATCTCTGCTTTTGATGCACGTCCATGACAGAGGTTGCAGTGTTAGTTTCACACCGTCAACATCTGCAACAGGGAGATGAATCTTTCAGATCCTGAATGCATTAGTTCAGTCTTCATAACGAAGCAATTTACAATCTCTTCTGATCCATTCGGGCAGAATAAATAATAAAAGGCATTACTTTCGGAACGCACCTCGTATTAAAACATGGTTAACTGCTCAATTGTAGAGAGGAAACGTAGTGTGATTAACTTCTTTGTCAATCAACCTAGAAGTAGGAGAGTACTTTAGTTGAGCACACCGCACATGTAGAAATCAGCTTTAAGTCATAGAAGGGGTCCCTTGATTGCTAAGAATCTAGTGAAGTAAGAAGAAAAAATACATATAAAAACGAGAAAAGAAAGAGAAAAGAATAAGTAAAGAGGGAGAGAGAGAGAGAGAAGGAAAGAAATGTTGAAAAAGAGAGATATGGAGATAAAAAAGAAAGAAAAACAGAGTGATAGAAAAAAAATCTAAAAATAAAGGAAGAAATGAAAGAAGGAGAAAAGGGAAAGAAAGAAACAAGCAAATTATTGAAATAAAGAAGACAAAAATAACTAAAAAGGAAAGAGGTAAAGGGAATGAGAGAGAAAGCGCGCGCGCGCGCGCGAGAGAGAGAGAGAGAGAGAGAGAGAGAGAGAGAGAGAGAGAGAGAGAGAGAGAGAGATGGTGAACAACAAAGGTAAAAAGAAAAAACCAAACTAAAGAAAAAAGAGAAGAAAGGCGAACAAGAAAAATGTCGTTTAATCTGATTAGAACTTAGCTTGATGACCGATTGGATTCGATAAACAAGTTTTAGCTTTTGCTTCGACTTAGTCGTAACTACAAAGGGAAAGCGAGACAAAAAGTACAAAAGAAAAAGAACGTCAAACATTTCACTGTAAACAAGTTGTGTAAAACTAATTATTCATCAAGTTATCTCCATTTTGTCACTCTCTTTCTGTATCGCACAAATAATACAATCATTCTACCATTCTAAGAATATCTGCTACCGAGTACGCACCTCGTCCAATAGAAGAGTCACATACAACTTACGATAGTGGATGACTGTCATGTCTGCTGTGGCGCTGCACACAGCACCCTTTCTTGTCTTGGTAATATATAAAATTCATTCAATGTATGCTAAGAGCGATTTATTCTAAGAGCAATTTATTCAATTAGCAAGTTATTCTCGGAGCAATTCATTCAAACAGCAATTTATTCTTAAAGTAATTTATTCCAAGAGAAATTTTTCTTAAAACAATTTATTCTATAAAAATGTATTATAAGAGAAATGTATTTTAAGACAACTTTATTCAAAGAGCAAATTATTCTGAAAGCATCATATGCTCAGATCAATGCATTTTTGTAAATATTTACTCTAAAAACGATGAGTTCCAAGAGTAATTTATTCTAAGAGTAATTTATTCCAAGAGTAATTTATTCTAAGAGTAATTTATTCTAAGAGTAATTTATTCCAAGAGTAATTTATTCTAAGAGAAGTTTATTCCAAGAGAAATGCCTTCTAACAGCAATCTATTCTATAGGCAATTTATTGTAAAAAAATATTCTATAGGAAATGCATTTTAAGAAGTGTATTCTAAGATCAATTTATCCAAAGGGAAATCTATTCTAAAAACAAAATATTCTAAGAGTAATCTATACTCATATAAATTTGTTTTTTGTGTATTGATATTCACAATAAAAACCCTTTTTATTTATTTAAAAATAAACTACAATCTTTGCTTTTATTATTTTGATTAATCGGACGATTATTCTCATCTTGGGTGTTATTTTCACAACGCTTCGGTCGCTGCAACCTGCAATTTTTCAGGATTTACTAATTGTTAATATCATTAAAAAATGTTTTACAAAACAGAGGATCGATACCCATGTGTATTTTTTAAAAAAATAAACACTATATAAGGGGGGGACAACTCCAAGGGAAAAAAAAGAGTTTATTTTGTTTTTGTGAAGTTATACCTTTGAGCTGGGCATATGTCATGTTTTCTTTTTCAGTGATTTTGTGATTAGGGGCGTTCAAATGCAGTTTAGTTCTATGCTGGGATTACAAATGAAACGTTGTGCTAATAACACCCAATATGAGAATAATTTTCCGATGAATCAACATAAGACAAGCATTCACATCTCATCTAAAAAATTCAGAATTGCAAAATACAACTTTGTTATATATGGGTCGTGAATTGCATTCATCTGCAACATATCGAACTAATTTGTATATTCTTTTAAAAATTCATTTTAATTATAAGTTTTTTACGTTTTCTTATGTGATGATCATCTCTCGTCAACTATTATTTGTAATTACATTCACGCATGTATTCTACATATACTTGCGTAATATTTGCGTAAGAAGGTTACAGCAAACCCAAACCTCTTTCAATATATATATATATATGTATGCACATATATTTTTGTTTAAAAAAAATTGCCTAGCAAACTCCTCAGTCAGTTTTTGGTTTACAAACATGAAACTTAATATATAGTGTAATCGATCCCATGCGAGACTTTATATTTGGCTTTTAACCGGGGAAAAATCGGTGAAAATCGGTGCAAAAGTGCGAAAATCAAAAAAAAAAAAAAAAAAAAAATGACGACGGCATTACTAATATGCACGAGTAACGTAATAACTATTGGTTCATGTTTTAATTTTTAACCTTAAAGCAAACATGTCTTCATAGCTCAGGTATTACCGTCAAAGGAAAAAGCAAATCGTAAGCTAAACGTTTTGGTGTTGATTCTCGGTGTTGTGGCACGAGTCATTTTTTTTTAAATCATTGCTATATATTAGGTCCAATATAATCTATATATATAAAAGCGAAAATGTATGTATGTATGTATGTATGTATGTATGTATGTATGTGTGTATGTTTGGATGTCTGCTAAAAACTTTCGGCAGATGCGACGAAAATTCACAAACTCGGTATCACATCGAAGCTCCATGTTTTGCTCGAAAAATACCGAAACATTGGCCGAAAACGTTAACTTTTTCACCCTGAAATCGAAAATTTTCGTCAGGGGGGGGGGTCAACAAAAACGGTCCTCTCGTGACAATGACCAATTCTACACATGCGTCAGATGACGTCGTGATCTGATTTACTTTAAATAGTTGAAGAACCGAACAAATTTCATGTACGTCGCGTTAGGTCTGTTGGTTAAGGCCTTAGTTCATTATCTAAACGTTTTTGGTTCGAATTGTGGTGTGAGATGTTTTTTTTTTCGATTTTTTAAATTTAAATATTGAACCAGTGTTATTGAAGCCATTTTTCACGTTTGTTTTTCTGCTTTTTTTTTTACTTCGCTTATTCTTAGCGACAACCAGAAACAGCCGGATACCCACCGATTTTTTAAATTTTAAATATCGAAACAGGCTTATTTAAACCATTTTTCACGTGTTCATTTTTTCTGTTTTCATTGTTCGTTTGCCTTACGTTATTTTTTTTTGCTTGATCGCCGCATAGCGGGGAAAACAGAAACTGGCTTCCGCAACTTGACGTTGTCGCACCTGCTAATTTCGGTTTATAAACGTCAACGTAACACACTTATCAATTCATATGTTCCCGTGGTCGAGATGGTTAGGTCGCAGGGTTTTGTTTCCATTTCCTTTCCACCTTCGCGTCAAACGTTCGGGGTTCAAACCTACATTTATACTAAAACTATTTTTTTACACCTCCAAACAACCAGCCAACGTTTTTTTTAACAAGGTTGTTTTAATCTACATCCCCCACCAACACACACCTCCAAACACCCGGGCAACGCCGGGTACCCCCGCTAGTATAATTATAAATGCGAGTTCTGCATTAATCAAAATATCATATTTAAACGTATTTTACGACCGGGCCATGCTGGGCGGCTTGCTAGTTTATGCTAAATACATTTATTCAAACGGTAATCCACTCTGAAACAAAGTATTCTGAGAGTAATCTATAATATAAATCTCTCCTGTATGTATTTATGAATGTATGTATGCATGTATATATGTATGTATGTATGTATGTCTACCTTAAAGTTTCGCCGAAGGCAAAAGATTTTCACGAGATCCGTATCGTTTTGATGCTCAACTCTTCGAACGGCAAATATCGAAAAATTGATTAAAAACCTTAATTTCTTCATCCTCAATTGAACATTTTTCTACAAGGAGAGGTAAATTTTTTCGCCGATATTTTTGATTGACTAGCCTTAATATAAACCTTCGCAACTTCCGATTTTGCGATGGACGCAACGGCAAAGACGTCACTTTTTCACGTTCTTTTCCTCCTTCGCGGTATGGGTCCGAGCCTACCTTCCAACTACCACTTTTTTTCCTTTTTTTGCTCAACAAACACCCCCAAACACTCGATCAACACCGGGCACCTAGGTCAGTTATATTAAACAATCTATTCTAAAACCCATTTATTCCTAATCTAAGAGCAAGTTATTTCAAATGCACGTTATTAGAAAAAATATGTATTTGCAGATCAATGTATTCTATAAGCTACGTATCCACCAAGCAATTTATATTTGTAAATACACTTAACAGCAACAAATATTTTGCTGAAATAATCTCATTCTCCAAACTGATATTTAGTCGGACAGAGAAACCCAACAAAAACACATTCTTATTTTAGTTTTTATTTTCCTTTGTTAGCCCTGTGCCTTTTGTGGCACAGTGTTTTAAAAATATTATCAATATCATTTTTAAGTAAAAAAAAAAAAAACAAAAACATACCTTCGTTTTTGTGGTTCTGTTTATTTATTTTCATTCCGGAATATTCTGCTTAACATCGCCCAGATTTAAGTGCGGCTATTAAACGAAAAAAAGGATCTCCTTTCCAGGCCCTGGGGGGGGGGCATATCTTCACCATCCTCAAACCAGTCCTCGAAAGGCAGAATCGAATACTCTGATTACAAGGATGCAACTAATGTGAATGTGCTCTCTCTAAACGTATTTAGACCAATGTTGGCAATTGAGGAAAGTGTAAGAGGAGAGGAGAGAAAATAGACATGAGAAAAAAAAAAGATAGCGAGAGAGAACGAGGTAAACAACGTTTATATATATATATATATATATATATATATATATATATATATATATATACACACACACACACACACATATATATATATATATATATATATATATATATATATATATATGCGTGTGTATATGTTATTCGTTTGTTTTTGTTTTGCGATATTGTTGAATGAATTCAATTATTCATACGAAAGTGCATTTTTACCTAAATTCGAGTTTGGAATAATTTCCCTTTTACCAATTTGGTACCCCCAAATGGGGCGCGTTATAATTTATCGTTTTTTTAAAAAAAATATAATGATTCACTGACACGTGTTTCGTCAACCACTCTGATAAGTCGTAGACAATGAAACACGTGTCAGCGGATAATTATATTTAAAAAACAATATGCATGTATATATATATATATATATATATATATATATATATATATATATATATACTATATGATTATGTGTACGGCACAATCACGTTGACACGCCGTTTCTCGCAAGATCACCGAAGTTAAGCAACATTGAGGCTGAGCAGTACCAGATTGGTGAGCATTTGGGAAGGCTAGGCGCTGGATGTACCTTCTGGGAAGGCTGGACGCGAGGCCAGCACTCTCACCCTGTCAAAAAAGAACTCGCTACAAAACGTTGAAGATGGTCTATGACCCTCCAGGGCTCAAGGGCTATGGATGGATGGATATATATATATATATATATATATATATATATATATATATATATATATATATACTACCCCTGACCCGTTGGGTCAGTAGGTTATATTAGCTATGTATGGACGTGACACTTGTGATGTAAAGAAAATAGACGATGGATAAATCGCCGTGATAAAATGCTCTTATGGTTGTCAACGGGTTAAAGTAGATTTATTCATAAGAAAATTCCGTTCAAATAACTTAAACGTATTATACGGAAATGAACGATGTAAAAAAATGCAGGAAGTATTAACAATTGTTTATTTGGATAATTTAAACGCAAAAACAACAACAAAAAAAAAAACAATTGGGACGTGAAAACGAACACAGCAAAACAATACGTTTTATTGTCGCGTTGATTATTTTTTTATGTATCAAGTTTAATCGCGACGGGATAGGAATGTCGAATCCTCCAACTACATCCACAGCAATTACTGTCTTCAATAGCTGTTGTAATCTCACCACGGTTTGGTCAACTAATCCTCTGACCGGCTTTGGGTTGGATCGAAACCTCTAACTCCACGCTCACCTGGAATCGTAGATATTCTGCACCTCTATCCACTGTACCACGGTCCCCAAAGAGCAATCAAGGTTGGATTTTTTCAATAATATAACAATCGGTACGGACCCGAAAATTGGAAGAACAATTGGATTTATACGACCATAAAATCCAAACTTGATTGCTCTTTGTGGCCCGTGGTACAGTGGATAGAAATGCGGAATATCTACGATTCCAGTTGAGCGTGGAGCTAAAGGTAACAGTTTCGATCCCACCCAAAGCCGGTCAGAGGATTATTGACCAAACCGTGGTGAGATTATAACAGCTATTGAAGGCAGTTGCTGTGGATGTAGTTGAAGGATTCGACATTCTTATCCCGTCACGGTTAACCTGACGAAGGCCAGAGGAATAATTGGCCGAAACGTCATGAAAAACAACTAGAAGATGAAGATAATAGTCCAAATAGTTAAATAAAAATTATATAATTTACTCATCTCCAAAATAATTCCAAACTAATTCAATAATATAGTGTGGTATTAATATATACTAGCGGGACCTGTGGAAATTGCACAGGCGACGCATTCATATGTAATATATTGATGTTGGCATTCTGTAGATGTTCAGTGTAAATAAAAACGCTCTTATATTATTGTAGCTTTTTTGTTAGAACTAGAAGAGTACTTATCTAAGCTAGCACGAACGCTCGGCGTAACCTGGTCGTAAGCACGCTTAAATATGATATTTTAATTCTTGCATATTTCGTATATATTATTATAGAGTCAATGTTCTTTCGATTCTTATATATTATAAAGTTGCGATTTCCAAAAAAAAAAATATATATATATATATATATAATTATTTATAAATATATATATATATATATATATATATATATATATATATATATATATATATATATATATATGACTTGGGTGCATTAGTTTGAAACCGAAATATAAACTGAATATATATATATATATATATATATATATATAATGATAAAATTATTTATAAAAATATAGATGACTTAAGTGCCATCAACTATAACCGAATTCGAAATCAAAACTTATGAAGAATTCACGATAAAATTATTTATGACAAGAAATGAAAGTACATAACAATTAAACGACCCGGATGTAAGCGTGACACAGAAAATAACACACCCGGAATCGTATTAATATATAGATTTGACCATTTCAGCAATCAATTTATAATAAGATAACAATACAGTTACTTCACTTGGAAATTAGGAGCGTTTTCCAGTTTGGTTTCTCATTGCCAACGGGGTCTGTTTATACAGATTACTGTTGTTTGGATCCATCATTTTTAATTGAATTTAAGGATCCAAACCCATTACTGATTCGGATAAAAAACAAAAACGAACATTCTTGAGATACGTCTATTCAATCTGCGCGCTTATCGATCAAAATGATATTTGAAACGTGAGCATCACAGATTGAAGAAATCACAAAACGACACTCATAGAGATTTGAGGACGAATCAAAATGTGGTTCGTATTTTTTGATTATTCAGTTTACGAAGGTGCGTGTGTCCGGGTGGGTCGATATCTTAAAATTATAAAAACCCCGTGCACCGTCTGAACGTCCTTGCTTGCTTGCTTAATTCTTGTAAATTTTGATTTCGGTTTCGATTCTAGCTGAAGTTATAGTTTTTTTTTTAAAACTATATATTGAGTACAGTTTGATCATTCAGACTACTGTTCACATCGCAATTGTATTCTGAGTATTGTTTCCATTGAGAATTAAACGTAATGGATAAAGTACTATGTGATATAGTTGGAAGTGGCACATCTACAGATTAAAGTTTCAATCCCCAGCGCGAATGCAAATCAGAATACAATTGCGAATTACATATGACTTTTGTCGGGTCATCGCTGATGAAAAGAAAGCCTGCTACCTCCGTGGATTAAATAAAGGTTTCCGTTCGAATTCCATGTAAATTCCCGAGTTCGACAGTCATATATTTGAGTTTGACAATATACATCTGAAGAAGGTTACATCGGCCGGAACGCTGAGCAAATAAAACTGAAAATGATAATAGTTGTCCAAATAATTTAAAATAATATGAATTAATTCTCATCTAAAAAATTTAGCCATTTAAAACTGCTATTAGGTTGGTGCAAAAATAATGTTTTTGATGTACATATATTTGATAAAAACAAGCAAGTTAACATGCCACACTGACCAAAATGCGAGTTGAAACTTCAACGTGACAGACAGCCGAAAAGGTCATTTTACTCGTAAACTTAGCGTGGCATAATGACAAAAACGCAAAAGTAATGCCTCCTAACTTTTATTCTGATTCGGCGTGCGTGAAAGGAAATAAAAAGTCCGTTGTAACTATGACAGACGTAAAAATGGTCTTCATCTAAGCATGACAAACCGATCAGTGAACATAGTATCATGAGGCGGGGAAGGGGGGTGCTTGGGCGCTTCTTAAATACAATCCAGTCATTTAGTCCCTATGCTTTGCGATTAAAACGTTCCTTAAATTTAACCGTGTCAGACCAACAAACATGTTGATATTAAATTGCGCAACAGACAGACTAGCATATTTTAATATAGATATGATTTAACGCCTTTATAATATGATACGTCCATTATTGTAGCATTACATTGTGACATACTGATGAAGGAAACCCTTCATTAGATTCTCTAGACGTATCTGAAAGTCCTGATTACCGGATAGTAAATTCTGCGAAAGACGGACCAACACATTTTTTTTTTATATAGAAGTGCTTGAACGTATCTGAAACAAAATGCGCCCATTACTGTGACAAAAAGACAAATGAAACTCTTTATTAGGAGTCGAGGGACGCATCTAAAACTTATATGATTACAGGAAACAGTTTGTTTGCTAAAACACAGAAGCACGCGTGAAAGAAAATAAAAAGTCCGTTGTAACGAAGTATCATTCCGAATTAAAAATAATAAAAAAAAAGTATATTCCCTGTGCGATAGCTTAAAAATCTCCGTTGGACCTTAGAGACGTTTTCTTTTTTATTAATTTTCTTTTTATTATTTAAAAATTAACTTTATAAGTCTTCTCGACGGCGTGCGTGCTAATTCTTAATCTCTTTTTTTTTATAAGGTTTCATTTGGTTCCGGGAGGCAAGACATAAAAATTCTAACCAAATTTGTGGGCCTGTATGTAAACAAAAGAATTCTTCCTTGCAATTTTCTGAAAGTTTTTTTTCTTCCCTGGAGCATTAAAACGTCTGCGCTAATGAATAGTGGAGGGATTAGGGACACATACATGGGTGGGTGGATAACGTAATGATAACACAAGATGTCTAATATAATAATACGCATTGCGCCTCTGCTTCAATT